>NW_007139540.1:0-9523 GCF_000164805.1 Carlito syrichta | reverse complement strand
GGCTGTGTCACTTAGCCCGGTCTCTTCTCACTTTTTAATGTATTTTTCTGTTTTTCTAAATATCATATTTGTTTTTATAACTATTTATTTAAAGTCACTACTTTGCTATTAGAAAAAAAGCAATTTTTAAAACCTTGAACACTTTAATGCATCCATTAGTCAAAAACTTACTTAGAATTTGAACATCAATTTAGATTATTTCCATTATAAACTTTTTGACCCCAGCTTTTGGTGGGATGCAAATCTCCAAGATACATTTAGAATACTTAATAAAACTTGATTTGACTGGATTTTGAGATGACCTACAACAGGGTTTCCTTGTATGACCCTGTGTCTCAGCTGGATTACCTATGAATTCAGATAGGTAATCCAAGTCACCTTAGAAAACACACTCCCTTGTACTCCTTTCTACAGCACCAACCTCCTTTTCATGTATACCTGCATCTGCTGAATTGCTGGGCATTAGGAATCTGTTCTCTTCTGGGATTCAAATATATGAATCGGAGCATCTGGTGAACCCACATGACATAACCAATACTGGGGAAAGGAATCCAGCAAAATTCACCAGACTGAGCACAGGAGCTAGAATGGAATACTCAGTTCCCGACAACTGTGCCTCCCCAGAAAGAAAAAAGACTTTTTTTTTTTTGCTTGGAATTTGTCTTTAATTTTTCTGTTGAAAACGCTTAAATAGAGAGATAAAATTTTATTTATTTGTTTGTTTGTTTGTTTGTTTTAAAGATGTGAGGTACAATTCAGGGTTAGGTATACAAATATTCATTATGCAGGTACCCTTGTTGATGAGGTGTGCCCCTCCCTTCCCTGGCAGTTTCCCACCATTGCTCATCCCTTTTTATAATATTAGGATAATTGTTCAATGCCCGCTTATAAAGGAGAACATATGGTACTCTATTCTTTGCTTCTGTGATAGATCACTAAGATAGACTCTAAATTCATTCAAGTTGCTGTGAAGTTCATATGTTTTTCCTTCTTTATGGCTGCATAATATTCCATTGGGTATATGTACCACATTTTTTTATACAGTCCATCTTTGATGGGCATTATGGTGGTTTTCTTGCTTTTTGCCATTGTGAATAGAGCTGCTACAAACATGCATGTGTGGGTATCTTTTTGGTTGAATGAATTGCGTTCCTCTGGTTATATTCCCAGTAGGAGGATTGCTGGGTCATGTGGAAGGTCAGTTTCTAGTTCTTTCAGAAATCATCACACTGTCTTCCAAAGAGGTTGCACTAGTTTGCATTCCCACCAGCGGTGTAGAAGGCTTTCCCTTTTCTCGGTATCCTTGCCAGCATCTGTTGGTGTTTGTTTTGTTAATGATGACCATTCTTACTAGGGTTAGGTGGTATCTCAATGTGGTTTTGATTTACATTTCTCTTATGATGAGTGAGGCTGAGCACCTTTTTATGCATCTGTTGGCCGCCTGCTTGTATATTTTTTGAAAAAAGACTGTTTAAGAAACAACTAGTGTTGTAAGATCTGGCCTCTTACTCAACTTTGAGGTGGGATCTCCCTGAATATTAATGAATAAATAAAAAGGAAGCTATCCTTACTAGCAAGAAAAAATGAGAACTTTGTTCATGCAAAGCAGTAGGGTATACCAGTTGGCAGCTCAAGGAAACAAATCAGAAGGAGCACGATGGTGAAGAGTCTGGGGCAGATTCAGGTAAGGCCATGAAGACGTGGCCTGAGAAGGCTTTCTATGCCTTAACATAAGTGGGTGTGGCTCTAGCAGCTCCCAGATAAAAGGAGCAGCCCTGCTTAGATCAGCAATTTAATTTTTTATTATTATAAAGATGTGGGGGGCAATTCAGGGTTAGGTATACAAACATTGATTATGCAGGTACCCTTGTTGATGAGGTATGCCCCTCCTTCCCCTAGCACTTTCCCTCAACTGCCAATCCCACCCCTCTTCCCCTGACAGTTTCCCATTACTACCAAATGATTTCTTATAGTATTATAATTGTTCGAAGTCCGCTTATGAGTGAGAACATATGGTACTCTGCTCTTTGTTTCTGTGATGGATCCCTGAGTATGAGCCATTCCAAATCCATCCAGTTGGCCTCTTTGAAAGACAGTGTGGTGATTTCTGAAAGAACTAGAAATTGACCTTCCATATGACCCAATTCTTCTACTGAGAATATACACAAAGGAGCTCAAATCATTCTACAAAAGAGATACCTGCACATGTATGTTTGTTGCAACTCTGTTCACAATAGCAAAAACATGGAGCCAACCGTGTTGCCCATCAAAACTGTACTGTATAAAGAAAATGTGGTACTATACACAATGGAATATTATGCAGCCATAAAGAAGATCAGCAGTTTTTGAGACTCATACCTGGTGCACAAGCTTGTGGAGTATAGTTCCAATGGTTCTTTGATTCAAAATGAAGTGAAAACTTCTGGCATGCTTTAAAAAACAAGAAACAATCAAACAAATACAGAAAGAAGCCTCAGTTCTAAGTATTACCAAGACAATGAACATTTCCTTATAGCTTTTATCTAATTTTATACCCCTACAAATGCTTTTTATTTCTCCTTTGTTTTATCTATTGTTCACTAAATAATAATTTCATGATGATAGAATCCAGAATTAACATGCCATTATTAGTAAATGTACAGCATCTAATATGGTGATTTGCAAATAGTAGATGCTTAACAAATATTTGTTTAAAAAATGTATTGAGGCTGGGTGCAGTGGCTCACTTCTGTAATCCCCAGCACTTTGGGAGACTGAGGTAGGAGGATCACTTGAGGCCAGTAGTTTGAGACCAGCCTAGACAACATATCAAGACCCCATGTCTACAAAAGTAAAAATAAAATTAGCTGGGAATGGTGGCATGCACCTGTAGTTCTAGCTAATCAGGGGGTTGAGGCAGGAGGATTGCTGGAGTCCAGGTTGTAAAGGGTGCAGCGAGTCATGATCAACACCATTGAACTGCAGGCTAGATGTCTCCAAAAAAAAAAAAATTATTAAGTGAATAATTTACTGTTTAATATCAAAATGTATAACAATTTTTAGAAAAACTAGGATGATATGTTCCTAGGATGGAGTAAACTTAATTAATTTTGTCTTTATATTTTTGTCACAATGATAAAATGGACAATAGGAAATTTCAGAATGATTCTGTGACTGTCACATTAGATCATGTGTTGAGGTTCAGAAAAAAATAACCAAAATAAAGACCTCAGAAGCAAGCCTCACAAGCATGAGTTTTTCTCTGACCTTTTCCTGCCCGCCTGTCTCAATCTCATTCTCCACTGAGGCTGGCCATAGAAACTACTATCTTTTTTCCCCAGGGTGGGTTACAGAAACAAGAACTCCTTTTCTCCAAAGCCAGCCATACATTCTAAAAGTATTACCCTAACTTTCTTTTCTGCCTTTCTATGTAAAACTGGCCATATAGAAATTACTTTACCTATCTCATTGACTATAGGTCATAAGACCCCCATTCCAGAGAGGGTCCTCCAAGGCTAATCTAGACAGATGAGCCTTGGTGGGTTTCCTCACTTAGTCTATTAGTCTTCAATTATACTCTTTTTGTCCAATCATATTTCTACATGTCTGTCTATACTTGTTGAATCTAAACCTAAAAATGAACAATTTCTCTTATATCGGGGGGTCTTCATTTTGAAGACTCCTGTGTATACACTTCAAATAAATTTGAATGTCTTTACTCCAATTGATATGACTTTTGCAAATTTATTTTTCTGTGACTTTTCAGACAGTCAAGGAGAACTTTCCCCTTTGGTCCCCTACACACTCATGTATCTGAATTCATCTGGTGTGTGGTGGAGGTTGTGCTCAGAGGGGTTGGGGTGGCTGGGTCCTTCTCTTCATGGGGACTCTCATTGTATGCTTCTTTGTAACATGGTGTTTCAGAGCCCTGTGTAAGAAGGTAACATTGATGTGTCAGCCTCTGTTTGCTTTGAATTCGCTAGTTTTCAGTTGGCCATCACAATTCCAATGGTCAAACAGAGATTCGTTGTATGCATATGATAAAACAGGGCATGAATATTGGGAAAACATATTCCTGAGTGCCATTACTGTAATAAGCTGCTGCAATAGCCAATAGACTTATGATGGATTCAAATTTAGCAAAAGGTAACTGCAAAGGGAGTTTTTAAGGTAAAATATTCAGGAAAAAATGTCACCAAAAAAAAGAAAAGATGACATTCATTTTATCCCCATTTCAAACAAACTTTTAATTTCAAAGAGGTATCAAATAATTTTAGCATGAAATTAAGTTTCTGTATCAAGAGATACTATTGATGGTGTTGTTGATATAAGATGGTGAATTAGCAGAACTGTAAAATCAGAGAGCTAAATGAGTGTAAGAAAGAAGATACCCTCAATTCTCCTTACTAGCAAGATATTATGGTTTGCTTGCTTTAGAACATTGCAGTTTATAATTTGTTTTAAGAATTTCTATAAAATGAAATTCTATTTCTTTCTGAACCTAGTCAATAAATGGTGCCGGAAAAACTAGTTGGTCACATGCAGAAGATTAAAACAAGACCTCTACCTGTCACCATATGCAAAAAAAGAACTCTAAATAGAACAAAGAACTAAACATAAAACCTCAAAGTATAAGAACCTTAGAAAATGCAAGAGACACCCTATGAAATTTGAAACTGACAACAACCAATTCCTGATCAAATTCCAAGTGCCCATGCCATAAGAGATAAGATAGACAAGTGAGACCTCATCAAACTGAAAAGCTTCTGCAAAGCAAAAGGAACCATCAAGAGAGAGAGGAGACAGCCCACAAAATGGGATGACATATTTGCTAACTGCATATCTGAAAAAGGCCTAACATGCAGGATCTACAAGGAACTCAAACGTGCAGAAAGGTAAAAAAACCAAACAGCCCCACTAAAAAGTGGGCAAAATATATGAATAGACATTTCTCAAAAGAAAATATATGGGTAGCCAACAGACACACGAAAAAGTGCTCAGCCTCTCCTATCATCAGAGAAATGCAAATCAAGGTAGATTTGGATTGGAATTGCAGTTCACCTATATAATACAGGGTTAACCTCAATTAATATTTTAAAACTTCTAGGCCACAATTTACTCCTGTTTAAAGCAAAATGATTTCTCATTTTGTTTTGAGCTTAAAATTTAGCAAGCTAGGTAGAACATTTCACAAAATTTGTGGCATACAGAAAATACTCAATAAGACACAGCTTTGGTTATTAGTACTTTATTTTAGTAAATATTTCAAAGCAAACATTCTGAAAATCCATTACGCTATTTCATTTCTCAATTTTTAAATATATTTTATTGTTCAAAGATAGTGTGACACTAATATATTGCAGGAATTTTCTCCATATTTGCTTAGATACAATCAAAAGCATAAAATAAATAATAAAGGCTGTTTCTCATGGTTTAAAGATTAGATAATTTCTGTTGTCTATTGATGGAATATACAATTAGTAGTTATATTATGTTTATTGCTTTTTGATGCACTTATACACAAATATACACACTCTCATATAAATGTATGTCTTTCAGAACTCACTTATTGTGGGTATAATTTGTGGTAGAAACATTTTACAAAGAATTACTTTTAGTTTTGAAGTACAGAGATATTTAATTCAAAAAAACATTTATTTGTGTTCAAACCATTATGTAATGATGCAGTTTTACTAAATGGTAATGGAAAATTAATATATCTCTTCTTGGATGGATTTAGGGTCTATCATATTCAGTGATCTGTCACAGAAACAAAGAACTGAGTACCACATGTTCTCACTCATATGAGGACCCTGAAAGGGATTGGCAGTAGCAGGACACTGGCAGGGGAGGGAGAGGGGGCCCATAACATCAATAAGTGTACCTGACCTCAAACCACTTGAAGTGGGGCCCAAAGAGAGGCCCAAATTTTACCTGTACTATGTCCACTTTTATACCTATATCTGAATTGTACCCCACATTTTAAAATAATTAATATATATATATATCTTCTGTAAAATAATAAATAACATGGGTCTGATTTTGCTTTATTTGAGAAAGGAGAACACGAGTATTTACACTTATATTAGTCAAAGGAGAAAGTATGAGTATTTACACTTATATTAGTTAAATATTTTTATTGCAAAAAACAAAAATTTACTAGATTTAGCCAAATAGAAAACATGTAAAAGGTGATTCTTGAAACATAAAAAGCAGAAATGCATCTTGGAAAGAATTGGAAGTTTTCAGCACTGTCTGTGACTAAGCTGTGTTGTTGTTATGTGTCTGCTTCATTCTCCTTTCTCTTTGCAGGCCTGCATGCGTAGTTTAAGAATAGGATCATCTTATAGCTCCCCAAGTTTCTGCTGTGGTTCCATGTTGTAAAGAGAATGTGCTTCCCATCTTCCATCTGCTCCTCTCCACCTTTTTTTTCCCTCTTCCTTCTCCCCAGGAAGCAGAATTGTGTGGACTACATCAACAGAACTCTCTCGTGTTCTCAGAATTTTAGACTTTTAGTTGGATTTGGCCAATGGAAATCAGAGAATTTTAAAGTACTATGTTAGAAAAAATATGTCTCATGGTAGGAGAGAATCCTGAAAGAGACTTTGCACACCTGCCTGCTTCCAAAAGCCATCTAGGAGACATTTTGAACCTGCTGCTGTTATTCATCCTGGTCCTTGAGAATCCAAAGCCTGACAGCTATACCATGGATCTTCTCTTTCTTCCAAGGTGCTGGAATCTGCTTCCTACTAGCTGGTCTGAATCTGATGATAGTTTTCCTGTAGAATTTCAGGGCCAGTGTCAGCAGGTAGCCTAGCCAAGAGGTCTCGGTCAGCTCTGCTCCTACAAGCCACGATCACAACATGAAATCAGGTGTTAATTACTCTAAAATTAAACAAAGAAAAAAAAAACCACGACTCTTGTGTCTAAAGAGAGATTTCCAAACAAACTGTAATATTGCCTTCCTAAGTGTAAGTGTCGGCGAATGTGCTTTACTTGGCAGTAATAGCTGGAAACATCTGGGTTTAGCTGAGACATGTATTTAAAACAAAACCCATAGACCTGTGCTGTACAATACTATAGCCACTAGCCAATGTAGCCAGTGAAATTAAACTAATCAAAAGGAAATGCAACTAACAATAAAGTTCCTTGGTTGCAATTGTCATATTTCGTGTGCTTCGTAGACACGTGGCCATTGATGACTGTTGGATAACACATGCTATAGAGTCTTTCCATCCTTACAGAAAGTTCTATCGGTTGACGTTGATAAATACAATATATTAATTTTTAAAATATACAGCAGTCTATTGTTTTCATTATGGAGACAGAATTATTCCAAAGAGTTTTAGGATCAATTGATGCTTATTCTCTAAATATGCCGGGGATCCTTTGAATTAATAAAGTAAACCCCCAAAATAGGAACAGGTAATATTTATTAAACACCTATAAAGTGACAGGCACTGTGCTGAGCTCTTTTTGTAGATTACCTCCTTTAATCCTCAAAAATCGATGTGACTTTCATACTATCAGTGTTTTGTCTACTAGAGTCAAGAGCTAGGCAAAGTTTGAATATAGCTAATCGGACTCCAAAGCCTATGTCTCAACAAGTGCACTGTACTGCCTTCCTAATAGTTGGGGACCTACTGAAATACACGGGACATTTTTTCCCCCTGTGAGGTAGAATGACTAGGTAACCATCATCAGGTAAAATTAGACATTGTTCATTACCCTGCAAACAATACATCTCAAAAATATGTTTAAATGCCTCTGACATATGAACTAAATACCATGAGTTTGCTTTCGATTAAAACATAAAAACTCTAGACTATATTAAGTTTCATTTTCTTCAAAAGGGTGTGGCCATTACTAAAAACATATAGTTAATTTTGAACAGATCTCAAAAAATGGATGACAAATGTAGCATTTCTAATCATTAGTATGACATGTGTTGCTTTCTTTCTTAATAATTTGTGAATGAGCCATTTTACAAACTCAGTGAAAAGTAAAAAAACAAATATTAATACCAACTGATGATTTAATTCCCTTAAATTGTTTTCTGAGTGAATTCATTCAAGCCTTTATAAACAGATTTAAGCACATAAAGGATAATTTTATATCTGCATAGGCATGACTAAGAAACTAGCATTTTACTGATAAGTTGCATCTGTAGTACTGTTATTAATTATGTTCAAAAATATTATTTGATTTTTTAATCTCATAAATCTGACTTTGTAACACTTCAGTACCTGTTCTATTTCCTAGATTTAAAAAAATTTGAAGGAAAGAGTAAATTCAGTAAAAAAAATGTATTTAATGTATCATAGCACAGAATATGAGTTATACAACTAAAATACACTTTATTTGCATGCTTACAGAAATGTCTTTAAAACAATGAAATATCTTTTGACAACAAATGTGTCTTCTTGCAAAGAGAAAACTCCTCAATTTTTTTCTTATTGGCAGCAGTTTGGTTTGCATCAGTTAGTATTTCCTGCTGTGCTAAACATTAATTCAGAAGGGATGATTGACAGCAACTTAGGTATTCAAAGCCCAAACTGCATAGATCAGATCAGATTGACTTTCTTACTTTCCAATATTCAAATAGAATATTGTTTCTGATACCCTCAAGGGGTTTCTGAAGATTACAGTGCATTGTTGCATCTGCTAATTGCTCATCATGTTTCTCAACTTGTGTAGAAAATGACAAGTGAGACTTTTTTTTCCCTCAGAATATGCCTTCTCTACTGTTGGAGAACATTTATTTTTTTAAAAAATTAGGGCAATAGTTCATTATTCACTGATTTTGAAAGTCGAAAGGTACCCATGACCATATCATTTTCACAGCATTTATAAATTTACTTTAGGAATTTAAAGAGTAGGAAGCATATTCGGTTGATTTTTATGGTTTGTTTGTTTCACAGTAATGTTCATAATTAGTATCTGTGTAATGGCCATTTAGTTGAAAAATTATATGCTGTATAGCCAAGGATAAATTCTGCAGGCTTGGGCTGTACAAACTGTGCACATTCCAAAGAAAGGTTTAGTCTTTGACAAACTCCAAGGAAATAACTTCTAAAGTCTTGGACTATCATACTTGATAAAAGTGTTTTTATTTATCGGGGGCCTGGAACCACACCAAATTGTCCATATTAACCATGTAATTTATGGTATTGACTTTGGATCATGTGGTAACCCTTTAACCCCTGGAAAGGCAAGAGACTGAGTAAATGGAGCCCGTCATGCTGGTCCATGTCTACATGATCAAACCTGCCCCCAAATCTCTGAACACCAAGTCTTGGATGAGCCTCCCTGGTTAGCAAGTACAACCTAGGTGTTGTCACACACATTTGCTGGAAGGATTAAGTGCTGTTCATGTGACTCAACTAGGAGAGAAAAATTGGAAGCTTACACCTATATGCCTTTTTCCTTTGCTGATTTTAATCAACTTCCTTTCACTGTAATAAACTGTTGCAGTGAGTGTAATAGCTTTTCTGAGTTCTGTGACTTCTACTGAATTGTTGAACCTGAAGGTGGTCTTGGGGAC
>NW_007139539.1:0-4373 GCF_000164805.1 Carlito syrichta | reverse complement strand
GAGCTATTATATAATGAAGATAAAAATTCAAAATCTGTGCAACAGGGTGACATAGTAACAAAAAATGGATGTTGAGAAAATATGAAATTCTTTGTTGGAACTAGGAAAACATACTAAAAATAATATTCTACATCACTTAAGTAAAAAAATCAAAGTGAATTAAAAATATATATGTATACACATATGTATACATATACATACACACATATGTGAGAAAATTAAAAATATTATCAGCTAATATATTTATCAGTAATGTATTTAATAATAATATTTAATATGATAATTTAAACAGAATACATTTAATGATATTTTAATATTTATGAAATATTTAATAATATTTTTAAATAATATTCATTTAAGAGATAATGTTTATCAGTAAGCAATAACTTCTAAAGCAAACAGTAGCCTTAGAGGAACAGAATGGTGATTTGATCCTGTTACACCAGAATTTCATAATAACAAAACCAAGAAGCTAATTTAAAATACAGTTGAAAGGCCAGACAAAAAATATTAAACAAGAGAAAATGTGAGCAAAATTATAAATAGGCATTTCACAATAGAAAAAAATGCGAATAGATCATGACTATTGTGAAAATTGCGTGATCTAGCTATAAATAGGAATCTTAAAAGACTAATGTGTTATTATTTTTAAGAATATATGCATCAGTAAGGCGTGGTGGCTCAGGTCTATAATCTCAGCACTTGCGGGGGGAAAGGCAAGAGGATTGTCTGAGCCCGCGTGTTTGAGACCATCCTGGGTGACATGGTGAGACCTCATCTCTACAACAAATACATAAAATAAAATTAGCTGGATATGGTAGCGCGTGCCTGTAGTTCTGGCTACTTGGAAGGCTGAGGTGGAAGGATCACGTGAGCCCAGCAGGTCAAGGCTGTGTTGGCTAGGAGCATGCCACTGCACTCCAGTCTGGGCAACAGAGTTAGACTCCAACCCCTCCTCCCCCCAAAACAAGAAAAAGAAAAATGAATATGTGTCATATAGTCCCATTTATACAAAGGAAAAATATGTAGGTTTTATGTACACATATGCGTGTAAATATGTAGATAACCAGTACCATACGTGACAGGCTGGGTGTAGTTGGAGTTTTGGGGGTCAGGGGGTGGAGTGAAAGTGTTCACCAAGACAGTTATGAATTAAGAAAGGTAGATTTACAAAAGAGAAGATATTCTGTGAAGGGCACAATGGGCAGGACAGCAGTGAGAGTGTCTGCAGTCTGCAAAGAGGCAGGAGCTAGGGGTATGTTTTTATGAGAGGCATCCAGTGAGAGCCAGAAGGAATTGTCTTTAGGAATGGACCACAAAGGGAAATTTCCAGAAGTTTGTGAAGTAGCCAATTGACGGTGGTGTCTTGTTTCTTAAGATAAGGTTAGTTAACAGCAAATAGTTGACTCCTTTTTTGAACCAACAGTGAGTTGCTAACTACTTTCTTTGTTGACTGGGGAACCCACAGCAAATGTTTTGCAGCTGGCTATCCAACCTTGAAAGTTCCTTGCAGTTATCAGTGAATTTCTTTGTAGATTGTTATCTTGAGTTTCCCTTTCCTTAATATGATTTACAAAATTTACTCCATTGATACTGGCCAATCAAGCCTCATGGTCTTCTACAACCAGTTTGAACAGAATCATATTGTATGAGTAATAGTGGTTTTATCTGGAAAAGATAAAAGAGCAGCAGGAGTGGTGGCCATGCTAAGTAACCAGGAATAGGGAGTCAAGGGCACTTTAATATTTTATTGTCTATATTTTGTTATTGTTTGGCTATATTACAGTACCCTCATATTTATTTGTGCATTTTTAAGTTCTCAATTGGAATAAAATTGTATTCAAAATGTCTATTTCATGATAGCCTTTAAGTAGACCAATTTAAATCTATAGAGCTTAAAGAATACAATAATCATTTTTTTTCACCTGCTAGTGAGAAAATAAATTTCAGAGGAAATGCTAGATACAAGTACAGAGTTGGTATTGATCCAAGAACAAGATTTCTACATAAAATCTCTCAGCTAAACCTCAGTTCTGTTTCATGCATTTTGCTGATTACCAGCTGGATATGATTCCTAACCTCAAGGAGACTGTTATTTCATGATTGGTAGATGTTATTGTGCTTTCTTAAATTTTATGAAGCATAAATTGCATCCCAGGGAGCAAATCTCTAGAGTGTAAGATTCAAAAGTGCCTTCCATTATATTATGAGTCTTCAAGTCCTATTCTAGTATTTAAATGTCTTTGCAGCAGGCCTTCCACCCCCACCTTTTACACACAAACACACAACACTACATCTGATTTTATGGACTAGGAAATTGAGATTTACAATTTACAACTTCCAATTTGCTGAAAGTCATATAACTATTACTATTAAACTATAATTATCACTGGTACACTTCCCTTTCAGTCCAGTACTTTTTCTAATACAAGCACTGTAATTCTAAAGTACTAGAGAGGTCCTTATGGGTTGGCAGTAAATATTTAGTACTGGTGAAGCACTCATCTAGTTTTACTTCTGAAAACAGGAACTTACTTTTCAAAATGAAAAAAAAAGAGGAAAGAAAAAGAACCTATATTTGAAGTACCAATTAGATAAAATGTCAATCCTTTTGGAAAATGTTCACAATACATGAAAGAGAAAACATATCACACCATGCACTACATACCTGACACAGTTCTAAGTGCCTGTGTTTCTTAGCTAGTTTAATTATCACAACAACCCTGTGAGGTGGGCACCCTGATTCTTCTTCCCTTTCACACATGAGGAAGATTTCTACATAAAATCTCTCAGCTGAACTTCAGTTCTATTTCATGCATTTTACGGATTACCAGCTGGATATGATGTTCCTATCACTGGTAATGAGATCCAAATCGCTTACTACAGTGGAAGTAATGACCGATCCCAGACACAAACCTAGGCTTGAATGACCTTGATTTTAAAAGTTATTCACTCTGTCTCTTGGGCAATGGAAATTTCTCTGAACTTCCCTGTGTGCTTTACTAAGTTCTAGTTTATACCAACATGTCTTAGAATTAGTTGTTTAACACAAAGCTCCTCACATCATAGACACTCAATTTAAAAAATTCATGTTCGTGAATTTATCTCTTCTATTAGAAAACGCACCCTACAAAAGCAGGATCTAGGTTTGATTTTCCCTTGAGTCGTTTACTATTGGGTCCAAAAATGTGTTTTACCTCAAATAGGTGCTTTTTAAATATCTGTTAAATGAATAATGAATGAACAAAAGAGGAAACAAATTGCCATATGACTGAATCAATATTATGTATAAACTATTTTTTAACAAAATGTAGGGTTCAATATTAGAAGATAATTTCTTAAGATGTCATTCAAGACTCCCTTTGAGAAAATCGTATTAGTGAGTTTTTCATTCCTGCTTGTGTGTGTGTGTGTGTGTGTGTGTGTGTGTGGTCAGTGCTCAATGTGTTTGTGACTCCTTCAAGATGATCATATTCAGGAGAATTTAGTTAGACTAATTTTCTCCCTGAATTTAAATGTGGATGCCTCCTTTAGGTATTGTAAGTGAAGTTAATGAAATGTTAACTTCCAATCCTAGTTGGGACCATTTATATGCTAATTATTAAGCAAAGACAATCTAAGAAACAAATATGCAATTGCACTCAAGGCACTTTCAAAAAACACTGTCCTTATGGTCATTGCTATTTCTTCACTCTTCTAGAATGACTTCTTTTATCCAGTTGTTCCCTTTGCTAGTTTTCCAAACTTAGAGATTACATTGCAAAGAAAGTAGGTTGTCTAACCTTCTCCCTCTCATTTTATACCATTTACTTCAGAATGTATCACATTTTGTAGGATAGAGTCAAACAGAGGGAAATGTCTGGTGTTTAACGCTGAGGCTTTCACATAAACAATATTGAATATATAAGCTCTTTGGAGTTTAAATCTTTGTAATAATCACAATCATGTTCCTAATCATAATTATTTTATCTTTTTGAAGCAGTCATCTTTATTTTACTTAGTATTATTAGGTACCCATGAAAGGCATAGTATAGTACTCTCCCCTTACTGATAGTTTTACTTTCTGTGATTTCAGTGACCCCTAATCAACAGCAGTTTAAAAGTGTTACATGGAAAATTCCATAAACAAATTATGAGTTTTAGGTTATGCACTGTTCTGAACGGCAGGATGAAGTCTCACCGTTCCTTTGTCCAGTATGTCCAAGTTGTATATGCCGCCCGCCAATTAGCCACTCAGTAGCCTTCTTGGTTATCTGATCACAGCATTGCAGGTCTTGTGTTCAAGGTCAATAGTAGCCTAATACTACACACAGGCCTACACCACGCATCTCACTTCACTTCATCATGTATGCACTTTATCACTTCACGTCTTC
>NW_007139538.1:0-784 GCF_000164805.1 Carlito syrichta | reverse complement strand
GATGTGAGGCGCATGGGACACAGCAGAGTGCAGAGCAGGGATGCATACCCACCTCCAAAGCTCACTGCCTACTTGTGTGTGCTGGGACTAGTGGGGAGAAGCATCACACTCCAAGTCTAATATGGTAGTCACCAGGTGGGTTTGCAGTCATTCAGACTTGCCAGCTTCACTTCCTACTCCACCCCACACTGCATTTGAGGAAAATGTATCTCAAATGCAGAGTTGGAGATGACAAGGTTGTTCAGCACCGTTGGCCCTGGAGGGGTAAGCTGGGGGGTCTGTGCCTTTGCTGAGCCATGGTCACCACCAGGGGGCTCCTCATTAGCACTTCCAGGTCATGAGCACCAGGCTGTGGCCGTGGCCGTGGCTGTGGCCTGGCTGGGATGTCAGGAGTAAGGACCCACTTTGTGGGCTGATGAGGAAGGTTAAATGCATCCAAAGTGCTTGGTACAGTCTTGTCATAAGGGGACGCCCATTAAATGTCAGCTTTTTCAATTTGAGTCCCTTGGCCATTCTTTGTGTCCCTGGTTGTCACTATCCTCTTGTGGGTTACCCCAGAGCTAATCAGGATGCTCTGGTGGGTCCCACATCTGGGATCTCAGCCATGGCTGGACCGTAGGAAAAGTCTTACTGGTCACACAGGGGTGGTGGAACATGTGCTTTTGGCCATCAGGGTCAGGGGACATGGCTGTTGGAGGCTGTCAGACCCTGGGATAAAATGTCATCACTGCTTCTGCTCAGACGGGAACACAGGCAGAGGGAGGACCAGGAAGATAGGCTGGCT
>NW_007139537.1:0-3534 GCF_000164805.1 Carlito syrichta | reverse complement strand
TGCAGCAGCATGAACACGGCTGGTAAGTCCTGAGGAGGTCCCAGCATGTCTCTTCCAGAGAAGTGAACTTTAATTTATTTAAATATAAAGGAAAAGCATATTCAGGGTAACAGAAAGCTAATTTGAAATAGTGTTCAAAGCAATCAATATGTTAATAGATTTCTTCAACTTTTGCTTGGGTGCAGGAAAAAGAAAAAAAAACCTTTAGAAATATAAGCTGATCTCTTCCATCCTCCTCCTTCCATATTATGAAAACATTGTTTTTGATGTTTGAGGTTGAATCCTTGGGAATTAAAATCAGCCAATCTTGTAAACATTTAAATATTCTTTTGGAAACACAAACCATCTGATGACATCAAAAGTGGCACTGGAGATAAATTTAGTTAAAAAAAGAAACAAAACAACCAAAACCAAATGGTTTTGGGTGCACCATACCAGGTGAGGCAGATAAACTCTTTCAGATAAAACTGTTTTTGTGTGTATGTGTGCACTTGAATTTTCCCATCTGCAGAGTGGACACAACAGTCTTCCCTTAATGCTATTTGAGAATTCAGTGGGATGAGGAGCAAGAGCCTGCTTTGCAAACTCCAAAGCCACACAGCTCACTTAGGATGCAAGTTGCCTTCCTCCCTCTCCTAGGAGACAGTTGGCTCTCCAAGGGTTGCAGTCATTTTCTCCTCTACAGCCTAGGGCCAAGCACCAGGATCCCCAAGGACATATTGAATTCTACTGGGCCTATCTGGTGAGACCAAGTTTGACCTACCACTTCCTAGTCTTGCTTATACATAGTGCCACAGTGGCTCACAATCCTGCCGTTTATGAGTTATACCTTGTCTCTGTTTCCCTTCTTCGTCTCTTCTGGCGAGGCTGCATGGTGTGGAGGAACGGCCAGAGGCTCTGTATCACAGGTTGGGGCTTGCTTTTCACCTTCAGCAGGCTTTCTGGCTGTTGGACTTTCCTGAGTCACTCTTGGCTCAGGTCCTGGGTCTGTGACGTGTGGTGGGTGGTTGTGGAAAAGGGAACAGAGCAGAGTAAGTAAGAAACTCAGTAAGAGATTTTCTCTTCATTCCTTCCAATGTCAAGTCTGGGGAAGGGGGCATTGAGAGACTCACACTGTAGTGTCTTGTACTGAACTGGTCTGACCTCCAGCTGGGGGCTGGGAGAAGGACTGAAGGCTGTCTGCAGGAGGGAAAGGCTTCCTGAAGCCCTTGTGGACTGGGTGCTAAGTGAATAACACTGGGCAGGCTTGGGGGTCTTTGTGTATAAATTGCACCTCCTCCTGCCCCCCTTCTGATGCCAAGAGCAGCCTTTTTAAATGGAAATCAAACTCATTCAGTGATAGGCACCTTCTCCTGGGTTTTGGGACTTCCTTATTCCTGAAAGCACCTCAAGGTCCACTGTTTCCAGATTGAAATTTGGAAGCCAGCTGGCAGACACCACCAGAATCCTGATCTTCCCACCTGCTCAGCGTCGACCTTCACGGGGCTGGACCACGTTAAGGTTCTGGGGCTTCTCCCTGCTTGGCTGCTGGGCTGCCAGGTGCACAGAGTCCTCATTTGCTTATATATCCAAAAACGATGGAAGACAAGCTACTGGACCATTTTAGAATTCCATATGTAATCAAAATCTGTCTAATTGCATTATTTCCCAGAAAAAGCATTTCAGGATTATTGAGTTACCTCCCAGCCTTTTAAAGATGGGTTCTGGTGGCTCAGCCTATAATCCCAGCACTTTGGGAGGCTGAGTGGATTGCCTGAGCCCACGGGTTCTAGACCCGCTTGGGCAACTTGGCGAGACCTCGTCTCTACAATAAATAAAAAATTAGCCGAGCATGGTAGCACGCACCTGTAGTTCCAGCTACTTGGAAGGCTGAGGTGGAAGGATCACTGGAGCCCAGCAGATTGAGGCTGTGGTGGCAGGGAGCAGCCACTGCCCTCCAGTCTGAGTGACAGAGTGAGACTCCAACTCAAAAAAACCCAAAAAGATGGGCTTCATTTCCATAACGTGTCCCCACAGGCCTTTCCTGTCTGAGAGGTCATGATTGAGACTATCAGCACTCTTCTTCCAGGAGGGGTGTCTTAGTTTGCCAAGAATCTGCCAGTTTAAATGTCATCAGATTTATTGAAAATGTCTGTAACTTGATGCCCAGAGGTGCCTTTTAGATGATTTAAGGATTGCAGGGTTATTTTCCCAAGTATTAAGTGAGATCCTGAAAAGCTAAGATGGTTCCTGTCTCCCATGTAGACATGCTAGCCGATGGAGAGAGAGGACCATGGATAAACTCAGCAACCAGATAGGATCTGTGTGATTGATCAGAAAGTGACAGAGTCAGTGCAAAGGTTAACTTTTATAAGAATGTTTTTCATGTCCTGTCAGAAAGTCAGGTGGGGCAACAAAATGGTAGCCTTGGAATAAATGATGAGAACCTGGGAATAACAGCTTCTGGAATAAGCAAGAGGCTGGTCCTTCTACAACCTTACACAGATCTTTGCAATAGCTAGCAAAAGATCAAGAGAACCAGTTCTACAGAAGCACTAGAATGAAAGCCCCAGAGAAAACTCAAACCTTGTCTAGTTGCCAATAATTCTTCCAACTGGTGTAAAAACTCTGATGCTAGGTAATTACAGCTCTGATGTGAGGTGCATGGGACGCAGAAGAGTGCAGAGCGGGGATGCATACCCACCTCCAAAGCTCACTGCCTACTTGTGTGTGCTGGGACTTGTGGGGAGAAGCATCATGCTCCAAGTCTAACATGGTGGTCACCAGGTGGGCTTTGCAGTCATTCAGACTTGCCAGCTCCACTTCCAACTCACCCCACACTGCATTTGAGGAAAATGTATCTCAAATGCAGAGTTGGAGATGACAAGGTTGTTCAGCACCGTTGGCCCTGGAGGGGTAAGCTGGGGGTTCTGTGCCTTTGCTGAGCCATGGTCACCACCAGGGGGCTCCTCATTAGCACTTCCAGGTCATGAGCACCAGGCTGTGGCCGTGGCCATGGCTGTGGCCTGGCTGGGATGTCAGGAGTAAGGACCCACTTTGTGGGCTGATGAGGAAGGTTAAATGCATCCAAAGTGCTTGGTACAGTCTTGTCATAAGGGGACGCCCATTAAATGTCAGCTTTTTCAATTTGAGTCCCTTGGCCATTCTTTGTGTCCCTGGTTGTCACTATCCTCTTGTGGGTCACCCCAGAGCTAATCAGGATGTTCTGGTGGGTCCCACATCTGGGATCTCAGCCATGGCTGGACCATAGGCAAAGTCTTACTGGTCACACAGGGGTGGTGGAACATGTGCTTTTGGCCATCAGGGTCAGGGGACATGGCTGTTGGAGGCTGTCAGACCCTGGGTTAAAATGTCATCACTGCTTCTGCTCAGACGGGAACACAGGCAGAGGGAGGACCAGGAAGATAGGCTGGCTTGTCCAGCCTGTGCTGTCCAGGCCACTGTTTCCTCCCCAGTTTTTTCTGCTGTAAGACAGGTAATTCTCACTTCTGATAGAGTGTAGAGAGCATCCCCAGTGGTGTGCTTTGTAGTCAG
>NW_007139536.1:0-789 GCF_000164805.1 Carlito syrichta | reverse complement strand
CAAGAAGATCCGGAACCTCAATGTGACTTTGGACCAAATGGACTTAATTGATACCTGCAGAACACTCCATCCAAAGACCACAGAATACACATTCTACTCATCACCACATGGAACATATTCTAAGATTGACCACATACTCGGCCATAAATCAAGCATAAGGAAATTTAAAAGGACCGAAATTCTACCAAACACCTTCTTGGACCACAGTGGAATAAAAATAAACATTGACACCAACAAAGTCCCCCCAGAACCCACAAAGACATGGACACTAAACAGCATGATGCTAAACAACTCCTGGGTCAACGATGAAATCAAAACAGGGATCAAAAGATACCTGGAAACAAATGAAAATGAAGAAACATCTAACCAAAATCTCTGGGATGCCCTGAAAGCTGTAGTAAGAGAGGAATTTATATCCCTACAAACACACATGAAGAAAATGGAAGGAACAGAAATTCACAACCTAACAAGCCACCTAAAGAAGCTGGAAAAGAAAGACCACAAAAACCCTAATTTCAGCAGAAGAATCCAGATCACCAAAATAAAAGCCCAAATCCAGGACACAGAAGACAAAAAGATAATACAAAAAATCAATGAACAAAAAGCTGGTTCTTCAAAAGGGTAAACAAGATTGATGGTCCCCTAGCTAGACTGACCAAGAAAAAACGAGAAAAAAACCAAATAAGCACAATAAAAAACACAAAGATGAGTCACATCTGACCCTGAGAAATACAAAGATCGTTAGAGACTACTATGTACACTTGTATGGAAACAAGCTTGAAAACCTTA
>NW_007139535.1:0-647 GCF_000164805.1 Carlito syrichta | reverse complement strand
CACAAAAACCCTAATTTCAGCAGAAGAATCCAGATCACCATAAATAAAAGCCCAAATCCAGGACACAGAAGACAAAAAGATAATACAAAAAATCAATGAAACAAAAAAGGCTGGTTCTTCAAAAGGGTAAACAAGATTGATGGTCCCCTAGCTAGACT
Organism: Carlito syrichta; assembly: GCF_000164805.1. Classification (NCBI taxonomy): domain Eukaryota; kingdom Metazoa; phylum Chordata; class Mammalia; order Primates; family Tarsiidae; genus Carlito; species Carlito syrichta. The sequence continues at coordinate 489 of NW_007139535.1, read as the reverse complement.
GATCAAGAAAAAACGAGAAAAAAACCAAACAAGCACAATAAAAAACACAAAAGATGAAGTCACATCTGACCCTGAAGAAATACAAAGATCGTTAGAGACTACTATGTACACTTGTATGGAAACAAACTTGAAAACCTTAAGGAAATGGAGGACTTTCTGACATCACACAACCTACCTAGGTTGGAACAAGAAGAAATTGAGACCCTAAATAGACGAATAACAATAAGGAAATCAACTACGTAATAAGAAAACTTCCTACAAAAAAAAGCCCTGGTCTAGATGGCTTTGCAGCAGAATTCTACAAGACATTCAAGGAGGAGCTGATACCAATCCTACTGAGGGTATTCCAGGCGATTGAAAAAGATGGAACTCTCCCCAAATCATTTTATGAAGTCAACATCACATTGATACCCAAGCCAGGTAAAGATCCAACAAAGAAAGAGAACTACGGGCCAATATCTTTGATGAACATAGATGCTAAAATTTTCT
>NW_007139534.1:0-2907 GCF_000164805.1 Carlito syrichta | reverse complement strand
ATTTAATACTTTTATATAGATAAATACTTTTTAAGTTCAATTTATCAAAATAGTTATTTGCTTTTGTATTTAAAGAGAAAAGTAAAAGAGAAGAGGAGACAAGACCAGAGAGAGAGAGAGAGAGAGAGAGAGAAAAGGAAACAGAAGGAGAGATCTATCTATAAATATATACACTTATATATACTAACATTCTAAAGTTCAACAAAATTTTGGGTCTGTTTCATGTCTCTTAGTTCTTTTTCTGTAGCAAATTTATGTATTTCTTGCAAAAATATTGTATTATTTTAATTATTATAACAATTGAATTACTATTTTAATTACAAATATTTTAATTACAGTAACTTTCATGTAGGGCAAATTTTACCTTCTCATTTTTTTTTAGCCATGTACCCTTTTATGCCTCTAATCTTTCATGTGGTTTGCAAACTCAACTTGTCTTGTTTTACTAAAATTCACTGTTGGGTTTGTATTGCATTTAAAGTATATAACAATTGAGGAAGCATTTAGATCTTTTTTTTGAGTTGGAGTCTCACTCGGTCGCCCAGACTGGAGTGCAGTGGCCGCTCCCGGCCACCGCAGCCTCGCCTGCTGGACTTCGGCGATCCTTCCGCCTCAGCCTTCCAAAGTAGCCAGAATTACAGGCATGCGCTACCACGCCCAGCTGATTTTTTGATTTATTGTAGAGATGAGGTCTCGCTGCCCAGGCGGGTCTCGAACCCGCGGTCTCAGGCAATTCACTCACCTCGACCTCCCAAAGGTGCGGGATTACAGGCTGAGCCACTGACCCGGCGCATTTAGATCTTTAAAAAAAAATTTATTATAAAGATGTGGGGTACATTTCAGAGATAGGTATACAAACATTGATCATGCAGGTACCCTTGTTGATGAGGTATGCGCCTCCCTCCCCTAGCAGTTTCCCTCAACTGCCAATCCCATCCCTCCTCCCCTGACAGTTTCCCACTACTGCCAATTGTTTCTGATAGCATTACAATTGTTCGTTGAAATCTTTAAGAAAATTTTTCAATCATTCTTTACTGATTTAGGTAGTTGTTAGAGTCTCTTAATAAAATTGTATAGTCTTTCCATTAGATTTGTTTATTTGTTTTTAAGAAACAGGATCTCACTCTAACACTCTGACTGGAGTGCAGTGGAGCAATCAAAACTCACTGCAGCCTCGACCTGCTGTACTGAAGCAATTCTCCTGCCTGAGTCTCCTAAAGAGTCATTCGACTTTCAGCATTTCCATTTGTTGCTCTTCCCACCGGCCTTGGACCTTCTTTTGTCATTTCCCATCCAACTTCCAAATGTCGATATATTTTGGGGGATTTTTGCCTAATTCCTTTTGCTGAAACTGAAGAACACTAACCTCCCACAAACCACCGGCAAAATGCCAGACAAGTAACAAGCTGGTAGGAAGAGATTTTAAACAAAATCGACAGAAGTTAGTGGGAAAATATCTAAGATGTCTTGCTTGTGAAAATATCAGAAACAATATGTAGTCACCTATGTTATAAACAACAACTACAAAACCCTGACAAATAGGATGGTGACAGGCTATACAGACAGGGTTCTCATGGTCTATGCCTGATCACAAAACAATCTCATAAAACACAGGAAAAGCACAACCTTGCACAAAGGCCATCCCAAACTTACACAAAAAAATGTAAGTGTAAAAAAAGGAAAAATATCTTTTTTCAAGAACCTCTGCCAAGCACCTGCCTTTCCAACCTCAGATTCATGTCATCCTTGTTACTAATCTTTATAATCAAGGATAATCATTTCAAAACTATTATGTGATTGTACATGGTTTTCTTTTAAAAACCATTGTCTTCCTTTACCTCCTTGAATGCATATGTAGGTTATCATCCACACAAATTTCCATTACAATGTTCTATTGTCAAATAAATATCATTTTCTTTTTTAAATTTCTTACTCATTTATTTTTTATTTTTTCATTTTCTTTTAAAGAGTATCTCTTGTTATTAGGCTGATATGTCACATATTTTACATAACTTTCCAAGTTTTTCAACAGCATAAAGCTTTGTGATTAAATGTATAGGATTTTAAAACTTTTAAATATATTGAAAGTTTTTTTTTTTAATGATATCTAGCTACATCTATCTATCCAGTGACTATCAAACAAAATGTGATCACTCCTGTCAGATCACACTCCCAGCAGAGACTCCAGAATGTAAGGTCAGGCCTACTGGGGATGTGGGGTGTCTGGTGTGTGATCCGGTGCCGCATGAAAGATGCAAAGAATTGCACTGAAGTTAGATTAGAAAATATAACTTATTTAGAAAGTAAACTGAAGAGAGAGAGAAGGAGATTTACCTCCCTAAGGAAGAGGAGAGGACCAAAACTAGAGAAAATATGGCATGGCCATAGCTTAAGAGCACACAGGCACACTATGCCTTAGCACGGCAATGCCCTGAGAATTGTTTTAGAATTGAACACAATCAACCCCTAAGGAAAGTGATTTTATAAACATGTTTTACAGGTGGATTCTGTTTCCTTCATCACTTCCCTACTACCTTTCTGGTGTTGTTTGTACCACCCAAGTGAAATTATTCAAAATATTATCTCAAGTTTTGTATCAGGGAAAATCCAAATTATACATTGACTATTTATCCAATAAACTTCCCAAATTACTTTTTTATTTTGATTGAAAATCATTTTGATTTTCTCAAGCATACACAATTGATTCTTAGGCAAAGAAAAACAATTTTCTATTCTTTCTTTAGAATCTTTATCTCTTTTACAACTCCCCCAACCCCCACCCCATTTCACTTCCCTCCATGCTACACTAGACGACACTGCAGGTGAGGCAAGTTACAAAAAAATGAGGCAGGAAGACCGAAAGTCAATGCTGAGTTTGGCAAATGAGAACTCGTTCAGCCTTCACCA
>NW_007139533.1:0-2617 GCF_000164805.1 Carlito syrichta | reverse complement strand
GTCTCACTCGGTCGCCCAGACTGGAGTGCAGTGGCCGCTCCCGGCCACCGCAGCCTCACCTACTGGGCTTCGGCGATCCTTCCGCCTCAGCCTTCCAAAGTAGCCGGAATTACAGGCATGCGCTACCACGCCCAGCTGATTTTTTGATTTATTGTAGAGATGAGGTCTCGCTGCCCAGGTGGGTCTCAAACCCGCGGTCTCAGGCAATTCACTCACCTCGACCTCCCAAAGGCGCGGGATTACAGGCTGAGCCACCGACCCGGCGCATTTAGATCTTTAAAAAAAAATTTATTATAAAGATGTGGGGTACATTTCAGAGATAGGTATACAAACATTGATCATGCAGGTACCCTTGTTGATGAGGTATGCCCCTCCCTCCCCTAGCAGTTTCCCTCAACTGCCAATCCCATCCCTCCTCCCCTGACAGTTTCCCACTACTGCCAATTGTTTCTGATAGCATTACAATTGTTCGTTGAAATCTTTAAGAAAATTTTTCAATCATTCTTTACTGATTTAGGTAGTTGTTAGAGTCTCTTAATAAAATTGTATAGTCTTTCCATTAGATTTGTTTATTTGTTTTTAAGAAACAGGATCTCACTCTAACACTCTGACTGGAGTGCAGTGGAGCAATCAAAACTCACTGCAGCCTCGACCTGCTGTACTGAAGCAATTCTCCTGCCTGAGTCTCCTAAAGAGTCATTCGACTTTCAGCATTTCCATTTGTTGCTCTTCCCACCGGCCTTGGACCTTCTTTTGTCATTTCCCATCCAACTTCCAAATGTCGATATATTTTGGGGGATTTTTGCCTAATTCCTTTTGCTGAAACTGAAGAACACTAACCTCCCACAAACCACCGGCAAAATGCCAGACAAGTAACAAGCTGGTAGGAAGAGATTTTAAACAAAATCGACAGAAGTTAGTGGGAAAATATCTAAGATGTCTTGCTTGTGAAAATATCAGAAACAATATGTAGTCACCTATGTTATAAACAACAACTACAAAACCCTGACAAATAGGATGGTGACAGGCTATACAGACAGGGTTCTCATGGTCTATGCCTGATCACAAAACAATCTCATAAAACACAGGAAAAGCACAACCTTGCACAAAGGCCATCCCAAACTTACACAAAAAAATGTAAGTGTAAAAAAAGGAAAAATATCTTTTTTCAAGAACCTCTGCCAAGCACCTGCCTTTCCAACCTCAGATTCATGTCATCCTTGTTACTAATCTTTATAATCAAGGATAATCATTTCAAAACTATTATGTGATTGTACATGGTTTTCTTTTAAAAACCATTGTCTTCCTTTACCTCCTTGAATGCATATGTAGTTTATCATCCACACAAATTTCCATTACAATGTTCTATTGTCAAATAAATATCATTTTCTTTTTTAAATTTCTTACTCATTTATTTTTTATTTTTTCATTTTCTTTTAAAGAGTATCTCTTGTTATTAGGCTGATATGTCACATATTTTACATAACTTTCCAAGTTTTTCAACAGCATAAAGCTTTGTGATTAAATGTATAGGATTTTAAAACTTTTAAATATATTGAAAGTTTTTTTTTTTAATGATATCTAGCTACATCTATCTATCCAGTGACTATCAAACAAAATGTGATCACTACTGTCAGGTCACACTCCCAGCAGAGACTCCAGAATGTAAGGTCAGGCCTACTGGGGATGTGGGGTGTCTGGTGTGTGATCCGGTGCCGCATGAAAGATGCAAAGAATTGCACTGAAGTTAGATTAGAAAATATAACTTATTTAGAAAGTAAACTGAAGAGAGAGAGAAGGAGATTTACCTCCCTAAGGAAGAGGAGAGGACCAAAACTAGAGAAAATATGGCATGGCCATAGCTCAAGAGCACATAGCCTCACTATGCCTTAGCACGGCAATGCCCTGAGAATTGTTTTAGAATTGAACACAATCAACCCCTAAGGAAAGTGATTTTATAAACATGTTTTACAGGTGGATTCTGTTTCCTTCATCACTTCCCTACTACCTTTCTGGTGTTGTTTGTACCACCCAAGTGAAATTATTCAAAATATTATCTCAAGTTTTGTATCAGGGAAAATCCAAATTATACATTGACTATTTATCCAATAAACTTCCCAAATTACTTTTTTATTTTGATTGAAAATCATTTTGATTTTCTCAAGCATACACAATTGATTCTTAAGCAAAGAAAAATAATTTTCTATTCTTTCTTTAGAATCTTTATCTCTTTTACAACTCCCCCAACCCCCACCCCATTTCACTTCCCTCCATGCTACACTAGACGACACTGCAGGTGAGGCAAGTTACAAAAAAATGAGGCAGGGAAGACCGAAGGTCAATGCTGAGTTTGGCAAATGAGAACTCGTTCAGCCTTCACCAAGAGTCCCCAACATCTTCAGAAGATGAGCGAAGAAATCTTGATATCTTGATTTTGTTATAGTGGCTTTCACACCTTTTTACTAAAACCAGTTGTAAGGTGTTTAGCCTAGGATTCGGTGTGTGTGTGTGTGTGCGCACACACACACACAACTTGTGCACGTGTGCGCATCTGAAGTGTCATAATGTGATGCTAAGCCTTCCTACCTGTCACACTTTCTGCAATAAATCTATTCAT
>NW_007139532.1:0-321 GCF_000164805.1 Carlito syrichta | reverse complement strand
GGCAGCTATAAGTTCTGCCTGTTGGTTAGTGGTGCCTGGCGGGAGAGGCTTTGCTTCAATAATGTGTGTAAGAGAGGTGATGGCATATCCTGCAACCCGGGACCCATTGTGTAGGAAGGAGCTGCCATCAGTGAACCAGATATAGGAGGGAGAGGGCAAAGGGCCTTCCTGGATGTGAACCAGGCGAGGGAGGAGAGCCTCAACAGCCTCTACGCAGTCATGGGTTAGTGGGGCTGTGGAAGAAGGGAGCAATGTGGTTGGGTTTAGGGGTGCACACGTTTGAAAGGATATGGAGGGATCCTGTAAAAAGAAGACAAGGAG
>NW_007139531.1:0-554 GCF_000164805.1 Carlito syrichta | reverse complement strand
TTTGCCCTAATGTCTGGATAGCTTTGGGAGAAAAAATATGTCATTAGGAGTTGCCGGCCATCAGGCGTTTCAGGATCTATGTTAGTAAATTGTTGGAGTGCCCTAGTGAGCTGGCTGAGGAAGTTGGAAAGGTTTTAGTCTTTGTCCTGAATAACTTCCTGGAGTTTTTCAAAGTTGACCGTCTTTTGTGTGGCCCTGCGCAACCTGGAAAGGAGGCAAGTAGAAAAACGGTCCCTAGCTTCAATGCCAGCAGGAGAGTTGTAATCCCAGCCTGGATCTTGGTCTGGGACCGCTGTTGCCCCAAGGGGGTGAGCGGGGGTGGTTTGATGAATTTCATCTGCATATGTTCTAGCCTGTTCCAAATCCCTTCTACGTTCTCCGGAAGTAGAGTGTTGGAGAGGATAAGATAGATATCATGAAAAGTGAGGCTATAGGACTGGATAAGTTATTGAAGTTCTTTAATGTAGGTGGCAGGGTTAGTTGTATAAGATCTGAGATGTTTTTCTATTTGTGAGAGGTCTGATATGGAAAAAGGGACATGTACCCGAACCACG
>NW_007139530.1:0-733 GCF_000164805.1 Carlito syrichta | reverse complement strand
CAGCCTCAAAAAGGAACCCAAAGAATGCAGAAGGAAAGTTAGTCAGACCTGTAGGAAGAACTCTCATGGGGACACTGGTATTTGGAAATCAGCAGATATCACTGTCTGGGCTTCCCATGGGAGCTGGTGAGGTCAGACAACACTGTCCATCCAACTCTGCTGCTAAACCCAGTGCAGGAGGAGTTGACTATGACTTCCAGATGATGGGGTTAGCTGAGTGAGCACAGGCTGTGTACTAGACACAGGAAGAAAACAAAGGACACATCACTGCTGGCACAGATGCTGGCAGGAATGCACAACGACCCCTGCATGGTAAAAAGTGGCTGACATTGTATATTTACCCATCACTGCTTCTGACATCTAAGGATCCTGTGCTGCCTTTTCTGCTGATATTTACCTGTGCATCTTCTAGAAGGAAAAAAAGTATACAAATAATAGGAATAATAAAACACACATATAATCTACCTACTCGTTGCTAAAATGTTGATTTATCATCTTTATGCAAGTAAATATTTCACCATTTGTTCAAATTGTATTTTATATTACTTGGTGCATTTTGTGATTACTTTCCTATAAGTAAAATAGATACATGGAAAGGACATAATTTTATTGCAACCAGATTAGCAAACATTTTGAGCTATTTTAAAAATGATTTAATCAGACCAGGTGTGGTGGCTCATGCCTGTAATCCTAGCACCTTGGGAGACCCAGGTTGGAAGATTGTTTGAGCATG
>NW_007139529.1:0-863 GCF_000164805.1 Carlito syrichta | reverse complement strand
CCAAAGGCGCGGGATTACAGCTGAGCCACCGAGTCCAGCTGGAAATCACTTTAAAATATAAATTGGGTTAACATATAAACGGAATGTGATTTTATATTTCCTTCATATATATAAGGGTAACTTTTCTCTAAGGATTGCATATCTGTAACATTTAATCAAAATTAACAAGCAGAAAATACAGAGTGCACCAAGAAAATTTACACAAATTTTAAGAATGGAAAAAGCTGTATGAAATTACGATAGTGATTTTTTTCTAAAATTTTTAAGATTTACTATTCATTCTTCCTTCTTAATACCACTTAAGTACATTGAATTTCAAGATTCAGTTTTCTAAGAATGATATAGTTCTGGAATCTCAACAAGTTTCAATTTAGACAGAATAAAACATTCATAATTTATGTGAGAAAAACTTGAGTTGTGAATTTTGAAGTCAGAATTATACCATGTATTCCAACGTATTAAAAGGAAAATGAGATATCATTGGAGTATTATACAATTATTAAAAAATCAATCCCTGCATAATGAACATTTCTAGTCCCAAACCTGAATTATAACCAGTTTTAAAATAAAAAATAAAAATAAAATAGAGTCAGTTTCATGTTTTACAGTTTTCATTTATTTAATTATTCATTCATTCATTCATTTATTTATTAAAAATTTTTTTTAAAACGTGGGGTACAGTTCAGAGTTAGATATACAAACATTGATTATGCAGGGTCCTTGGTTGATGAGGTATGCCCCTTGCTTCCTTATCAGTATCCCTCCCTGCCAATTTCACCCTTCCCCCTAAAATGTGTTCCATGAATACCAATCACTTACAGCACAATAAGCAATCAAGTTCATCTCATGAGTGAGAACATATG
>NW_007139528.1:0-782 GCF_000164805.1 Carlito syrichta | reverse complement strand
CAGGGACTGGGTTACAGAAGAGGAGCTAGAGGAGCAAGGGGACCTACATGCACAGAAAGTTATACCAGGAATAAAGCTAAGGCAGCTGCCTGTTCCTGAAGCCTGCCTTGATTTTTCCAAGGGGCAGTGCTCCAAAGCTAACAATCCATAGGAACCACGGACTTGCTTAACAGTACTGTTGGTGTGTCCCAGGACTCCTCCAGCTTGTTCACCTGGAGAGAAGCCCCTAGGGATTGTTCTTTATAGCATCCAGGGAGATCTGCCTTTTTCCAACTGGGAGATTACATCAAGCTTGGAATCCTGACACCCTGCTTGAGAAATACAAGAGGCTTAGGTGTGGGGCCTGTGATAAGCACAAGCCCAGGCCCTGCCTCTGTTTCATGTCCTTCAGAACCTTTCCAGCACAAATGACAGAAATCCACAGATGGGGCAGCCTCATACCAAGGCCAAGCCATGGAAACATCATGAGCCCATCTCCAAGGGAACAGGAGACTCTGACATCTGAACATCAAAAGAAAGATTCAAGGGTCAGAGGTCTCAGTGCCTCCAAGCCTGGATAGTTAGAAAGGAGCAGGCAGATTCTTTACTCTCAAGTCCCTACTGGCAGAGAACAGTATACAGGCCTCCTCCATATATCTGCAGGCAAGTGTGCCTCTGCCAAGTTCTAAACCTCTTTCCAGTGTCTGCTGCATTGTTTTAATTATGCAAATTTACATCAAAACCTTTAGTATATCTGTGCTTATTTAATATAAATAGACTTTCCAGCTAAATTACTTAATTTC
>NW_007139527.1:0-821 GCF_000164805.1 Carlito syrichta | reverse complement strand
TCTAGCTGATATTTTGATGCAGTGTGAAGCAAGGTTGCAGCCATTCAGTTTGGAATTCTATCCCACTGGTAAGAAAATTCATATTGAAAGATGAGGAAATGAACTCATGGCAGAAGTCACAGTTGTAAGTTTGACTTACTCCTATTCCCCTGTGTATGAAAAAATGTGATGTGAATTAAATAGTCCTTACAAGAGAAAAGACACACACATTTATCTGAGGCAAGAAAGAAGCAATATGATCTCATATGCTCTGCAAGTCATTGTTGAAACATATTTTTGAACACATGGTAATTTAAGATAAAGCAAATAAGACAAAATTATTTTTCTCTAAACCCTTCAGTACCATTTGGACAATAATTATCTCATTTTGGAATTTATAACAATTATAATACAAAATGTAATCTGACTGACTGTTTTCTTGTCCTGAAGACTCAGTCAAAACTGGCTCAACCACTTAAGATTTAAGTGCAAGCCGGAATTGGTGGCTCAGCCTGTAATCCCATGCCTTGGGAGGCTGAGGTGAGCGAATTGCCTGAGCCTGTGGGTTCGAGACCCGCCTGGGCAATTTGGTGAGACCTCATCTCTACAATAAATCAAAAATTAGCCGGGCATGGTAGCGCACACCTATAGTTATGGCTACTTGGAAGGATGAAGCAGAAGGATCGCCGGGGCCCAGCAGGTCGAGGCTGTGGTGGCTGGGAGTGGCCACTGCACTCCAGTGTGGGCGACTGAGTGAGACTCCAACTCAAAAAAAAAAAAAGATTTAAGTGCAATGTGAAGTCCAACAGTTCATCAGAACATTCCTAGCTATTTCCAGCTCA
>NW_007139526.1:0-797 GCF_000164805.1 Carlito syrichta | reverse complement strand
TGGTAAGAAAATTCATATTGAAAGATGAGGAAATGAACTCATGGCAGAAGTCACAGTTGTAAGTTTGACTTACTCCTATTCCCCTGTGTATGAAAAAATGTGATGTGAATTAAATAGTCCTTACAAGAGAAAAGACACACACATTTATCTGAGGCAAGAAAGAAGCAATATGATCTCATATGCTCTGCAAGTCATTGTTGAAACATATTTTTGAACACATGGTAATTTAAGATAAAGCAAATAAGACAAAATTATTTTTCTCTAAACCCTTCAGTACCATTTGGACAATAATTATCTCATTTTGGAATTTATAACAATTATAATACAAAATGTAATCTGACTGACTGTTTTCTTGTCCTGAAGACTCAGTCAAAACTGGCTCAACCACTTAAGATTTAAGTGCAAGCCGGAATTGGTGGCTCAGCCTGTAATCCCATGCCTTGGGAGGCTGAGGTGAGCGGATTGCCTGAGCCTGTGGGTTCGAGACCCGCCTGGGCAATTTGGTGAGACCTCATCTCTACAATAAATCAAAAATTAGCCGGGCATGGTAGCGCACACCTATAGTTATGGCTACTTGGAAGGATGAAGCAGAAGGATCGCCGGGGCCCAGCAGGTCGAGGCTGTGGTGGCTGGGAGCGGCCACTGCACTCCAGTGTGGGCGACTGAGTGAGACTCCAACTCAAAAAAAAAAAAAGATTTAAGTGCAATGTGAAGTCCAACAGTTCATCAGAACATTCCTAGCTATTTCCAGCTCAGTAAACTCTGACTTTGATGTTTCGAACTTTCTCCCATTTTAC
>NW_007139525.1:0-612 GCF_000164805.1 Carlito syrichta | reverse complement strand
AGGGCTGGTTCAATATTCGTAAAAATCATAAATGTAATTAAATACATCAACAGAGTCAAAACAAAATCCACATGTTCATATCACTAGATGCAGAAAAAGCCTTTGATAAAATCCAGCACCCCTTCTTGATAAAAACCCTTGAACATGTAGGCATACGGGGAACATACCTCAAAATAGTAAAAGCCATCTACGAGAAACCCACAGCCAGCATTCTCATAAATGGACAAAAATTGGAACCAATTCCCCTGAAAACTGGAACTAGTCAAGGATGCCCTGTTCAACTTAGTATTGGAAGTCCTGGCTAAAGCAATCAGAGAAGAGGAGGCAATCAGAGGTATTCAAATAGGAAAAGAGGAAGTCAAGTTATCTCTCTATGCAGATGATATGATGGTGTACCTTGAAAACCCAAGAGAATTTGTCAAAGGCCTCCTTACATTGATAAAAGCCTTTGGAAAAGTCTCAGGATACAAAATAAATGTACAAAAGACAATCGCATTTCTCTACACCAGTAATAAACAAACAGAAACCCAAATAAAAAACACAGTTCCATTCACAATAGCCTCCTCTAAAATGAAATACCTTGGCATCTTCCTAACAAGAGACGTGAAAGAC
>NW_007139524.1:0-6012 GCF_000164805.1 Carlito syrichta | reverse complement strand
AGAGAAGAGGAGGCAATCAGAGGTATTCAAATAGGAAAAGAGGAAGTCAAGTTATCTCTCTATGCAGATGATATGATGGTGTACCTTGAAAACCCAAGCGAATTTGTCAAAGGCCTCCTTACATTGATAAAAGCCTTTGGCAAAATCTCAGGATACAAAATAAATGTACAAAAGACAATCGCATTTCTCTACACCAATAATAAACAAACAGAAACCCAAATAAAAAGCACCGTTCCATTCACAATAGCCACAAAAAAAATGAAATACCTTGGCATCTTCCTAACCAGAGACGTGAAAGACCTTTACAATGAAAATTACAAAACACTGCTCAAAGAAATCAAAGCCGACATGAACAAGTGGAAAAATATCCCATGCTCATGGATCGGAAGAATCAACATTGTGAAGATGTCCATCTTACCTAAGGCAATCTACAAATTCAATGCAATACCCATTAAATTACCAACAACATTCTTCTCAGACCTAGAAAAAACAACACAGGAATTCATATGGAAACACAAACATCCAAGAATAGCCAGAACAATCCTCAGCAAAAAAAACAAAGCAGGTGGTATCACAATACCAGATTTCAAACTTTACTATAAAGCTACAATCATCAAAACAGCTTGGTATTGGTACAGGAACAGGCATATAGATCAATGGAACAGAATTGAGATTCCAGAAGCAAAACCTCAATTTCTCAACCAACTCATCTTCGACAAAGCCCCCACCACCTACCAATGGGGAGAGGAGAACCTATTCAGTAAATGGTGCTGGGAAAATTGGCTGACCACATGCAGAAGATTGAAACAGGACCCCTATCTATCCCCATGCACAAAGGTTAACTCCAAATGGATCAGAGACCTAAATGTAAAACCTCAAACCATAAGAACCTTAGAAAAGGAAGGAAATACTCTCATGGAAATCGGAACTGGCATCCAATTCCTGTACAAAACCCGAAACCCACAGGACTTAAGAGAGAAGATAGACAAATGGGACCTTATTAAACTGACAAGCTTCTGCAAAGCCAAAGAAACCATCAAGAGAGCAGGAAGACAGCATACAGACTGGGAAAAAGTATTTGCCAACTCTAGGTCTGACAAAGGCTTAACATCCTGGATCTACAAGGAACTGAAACGTACTGAAAAGAAGAAAACAAACAACCCCATTATAAAATGGGCAAAAGACATGAACAGACACTTCACAAAAGAAGACATTCGAGCAGCCAACAAACACATGAAGAAATGCTCAACCTCACTAATCATCAGGGAGATGCAAATCAAAACCACACTGAGATACCACCTAACTCCAGTCAGAATGGCAATTATCAACAACTTAAAAAATAACAGCTGCTGGAGAGGGTGTGGTGAAAAGGGAACACTTCTACACTGTTGGTGGGAGTGTAAACTAGTGCAACCTCTGTGGAAAGCAGTGTGGCAATTCCTAAAAGCTCTAAAAGCTGACCTTCCATATGACCCTGCAATCCCCCTACTGGGAATATACCCTGAAGAACACAAATCACTCTATAAAAAAGATACCTGCACACGTATGTTTATTGCAGCATTGTTCACAATAGCAAGAACCTGGAAACAACCATGCTACCCATCAAAAGAGGACTGGATTAAAAAATTTGGTACATATACACGATGGAATACTACGCAGCCATAAAAAAGAACAAAATCATGAATTTCGCTGCAACCTGGATGGAACTAGAGTCTATAATACTGAGTGACCTCTCACAAAAACAAAAATCCGAATATCACATGTTCTCTCTCATATAATGGACCTTGAACATCCAATGCAATACTATGAGAAAATGACTGATGGTACTGGGAAACTATGGGGGGGAGGGGGATGGGATTAACAGTAGCAAATATCTGTCGGTGGATGGGAAAACACTTATCTACAGGGTGCCTGAATGAAACACCATTGTACACCTAACCCTTAACTGTACCCCACAAAACCATAATAAAAAATACTGATTAATGAAAAAAATAAAAAATAAAAATAAAAAATAAAAAATAAAAAAATAAAAAAACCTCGGAGCATTCTTAGAAAGAAACAGACAAAAAAATTATCTCAACTTAAAAAAAAAAAGAAATCCAAGAAGACACAAACAAATGGAAAAATATTCCATGCTCATCGATAGGAAGAATCAACATTGTTAAAATGTCCATCCTACAAAAGGCAATCTATAGTTTCAGTGCAATACACATTACCAACATCGTTCTTTTCTGACTCGGAAATGTCAATACAGAAATTCATATGGAAACACAAACGACCATGAATAGCCAAAACAATCATCAGCAAAAGAAAGTAAGTAGGAGTTATCACACTTCCAGACTTCAAACTTTACTTTAAAAACTACAATAAACAAAACAGTTTGGTATTGGTACAAGAACAGGCATATGAACCAATGGAATGGGATAGAGATTCTGAAAGCAAAACCTCAATTTATCAACCAACTCATTTTTGACATAGCCTACAACAACAACCACTGGGGAGAGGAGAACCTATTCAGTAAATCACATGCAGTAAATTGAAACAGGACCACAACCTTTCACCATACAGAAAAATTAACTCTAAATTAATCAAAGACATAAACGTAAAACCTCAAACTAAACTTTAGAAAATGCAGGAGACACCCTTATGGAAATTGGAACTGGCAACCAATTCCTGATCAAAACCCCAAGTGCCCATAAGAGATAAAACAGACAAGTGAGACCTCATCAAAATGACAAGCTTCTGCAAAGCACAAGAAACCTTCAAGAGAGCAGGAAAACAATCCACAGACTGGGAAAAAATATTTGTCAACTCTATGTCTGACAAAGGCCTAACAGCTAGAGTCTACAAGGAACTCAAACATGCTGAAAGGAAAAAAGCAAACAGCCCCATTAAAAAATGGGCAAAAGACATGAATAGAGACTTCTCAAAAGGAGATATAAGGGCAGCCAACAGACACATGAAAAAGTGCTCAGTCTCACTCATCATCAGAGAAATGAAAATGAAAACCACATTTAGATACACCTAACCCTAGTAAGAATGGCCATCATTAACAAAACAAACAACACCAGATATTGGTGAGGATGCAGAGAAAAAGGAACACATCTACACTGCTGGTAGGAATGCAAACTAGTTCAGCCTCTTTGGAAAACAGTGTGGCAATTTCCAAAAGAACTAGAAATTGACCTTCCACATGACCCAGCAATCCCTCATTGGGAATATAGCCTGAGGAACTCAAATCATTCTATTACAAAGATATCTGCATACACACGTTTATTGCAGCACTATTCACAATAGCAAAAACATCAACCAACTGTGATGCCCATCAAATCTGGATTGGATTTTTAAAATGTGGTACATATACACAATGGACTCTTATGCAGCCATAAAGAAGGATAAACATATGGACTTCACAGCAATTTGGAAGGATTTAGAGTCTATCATACTCAATAATCTATCACAGAAACAGAAAACTTGAGTTTCACCTGTTCTCACTCATAAGTGAACCTGAACATTTATCATAATGCTATAGCAAAGGATTGGCAGTAATGGGAAACTGCCAGGGGAGGGGGGCACACCTCTTCAACAAGTGTGCCTGCATAATGATCATTTGTATGCCTAACTCTGAATTGTACTCCACATCTTTAAGATGAAAAAAAATTTTAAAAGATAAAAGAAACGGGGTGGACATTCCACCCTAAACATTTACAGTGACAAGAGCACTTGTACAAATGTGATTATATATGGGAGTGAATGTGTTAGTGCATGAGTGTTAAGCATATGAAATATTCCTCCTATGTTATTACATATTCTTACTTGTTCTGGGCAGCATCAGCTGATACTTAACTTGAAAAAAAATGAACTTCTCCGAAAGGATAGAAGCCTTGAGTGTTTTACTATCTTTTGTATCCAGGCAACATAATACTTGACACATAGAAGGAGCACAGTAAAGTTTAAGTGGATGGGTGAATGAATGAATGAATGAATGGGTAGTCTGATAGACAAAGCAATGACCTCCCAAAGATGTCCAGTGCTTAATCCCCAGAATCTGTAAGTGTGTTCACTTTCATGGTCAGTGGACTTTGCTGATGTGCTAAGTTAAGGATCTTGAATTGGGGAAATTAACATGGATGATCTGGGCAAGCTCAGTGTAATCAAAAGTCCTTATGACAGAGAGAAAGGAGAGTCAGGGTCAGAAAAGGAGACTGATATCAGAAGTGATGAAGGAGGGGAGGAGGGAGGGGGAGAGAGAGAGAGAAAGAGAGAGATAGAGAGAGACTGAGACTGCTGGTCTGGAAATGGAGAGAGGAAGGGATATATACCCATTGCAGCCAGCTTATAGAAGCTAGAAAAGGAAATTTTTTTACAGTAACAATAGAAAACGAATGTAGAGATTGCCTGGAGCCGTCATCTCTACAAAGGGTAATGAGTAAACAGAGAATAAGTAAAGACCCCAAGATGTTGCAGCTCTGAGTACACCTTGATTTTAAGATTTCCGATCTCCATAGCTGTAAGATAACAAATTTGTGTGGTTTTAAGACACTAAGAGTGTATGTGTATATCATTGTTATTTTTGTTTTTAGCCTTTTGTTTTGAACTACACTCACACTAGCAGAAAACTTATAAAAAATACAAAAATTAATCCACATTTCTCAATTTTTAGGCTACATTGAAGTATAATTGACAAATAATAGTTGTATTCATTTAAAGTGTACAACTTGATGGGTTTTCTTGTTTTGCTGAGTCAGAGTCTCACTCTGTTGCTCAGGCTGGAGAGCAGTAGCAAGATCATGGCTAACCACAGCATAAAATTCCTAAACTCACACAATCCCCCCACCTCCCAAGTAACTTGGACCACAGGTGCACACCACTATGCACAGCTAATTTTTATTTTTATTTTTTTGTAGAGACAAGGCCTTGTTATGTTGACTAGTCTGGTCTCAAATTCCTGTGCTCAAACAAACCTGCCACTTCAACCTCCTAAAGTGCTGGGATTACATTCATAAACCTTCACACTCAGCCTCTGAATGTTTTAGTGTAATTATACCAAATATAAAATGATTGCCACAATCAAGCTATTCATCACCTCACATATTTACCACTTTCTTTACTTTTATTTTATGTGTGGTGAGAATACTTAAGATCTATCCTTTTAGAAAATGTCAAGTACTAGTATGCAATAAAATATTGTTAACTCTAGTCATTATGCTGTACATTAGATCTTCAGAACTTACTCATCTTGCACAACTGAAACTTTTAATCTTTTGAACCAACATCTTTCTATTTCTCCCCTCCTGTAATCCCCTGGACACAACCGTTCTATCGTATGTTAAGACTCTATGCATGTGATAATTTTTTTTGCAACAGCAATAGATCACTAATATAGAAAGCCTAGAATAGTCATCTCCACAGAGGGTAATGAGTGAGCAGAGAACAAGATGAATAGTTGGGATGTGAGAAGAAAATGTTTAAGTAGTTCTTTTTTTTTATTTTGAAGTAAACATGATTGGGTTTTTTTTTTTTCTTTACAAGATTCAAGCACTGTCTCAACTTAGCCATTACTCAGATTACACAACTTGGCTGCCTCTCCTGATAGAAAGTTTGAAGAACTTCTGTTTCCCTCAGAATCCCAAGAGGGGCGACTGTCAATTCCACACATATAACACACTTGGTCTCTTTCTAGTATATCATAGACTGTGGAATGACTTTCTCTCTCTTTTGGAAAGAAGTCACAAGACACCATAAAATTGCCTTTATTGGAAAGAGGAACAAATGAAAGAATGTAGATACAGTGACAGGCATACTGGCCTGACCCCCCCAGACCATGAAGTTGAAGGCCACACACTAAGGGTGCAGGGCAGTAAGCTGTAAGAATACTGGATCTGCACTTCATGGAGGAGCACTCTTATGACAGCCCTGATTGCCTCTGGTCTTTACCTGTGACAGTCAAAACCTCTATCTTGTTTAAGTCACTCTTATTTTGGGTTTCTCTTACTCATGACTAAACCTAAA
>NW_007139523.1:0-650 GCF_000164805.1 Carlito syrichta | reverse complement strand
CGATTCCTGGTTCCTCTTAACAAGACCTCCCGAAAATGTGGAATCTTCTAAACTCAATGTCCCAATTCCCACCAGCCCAACTACAAGTAATTTCTGGAGTTTGAGGTAACGTGTATCAAGGGATTTTGTACCAATATGGCATTTGATTCCTGGGGTACCTGATTATCGTCTTAGATGTTCCTAGAATCCTCGATTACAACTATTAAGAGGACAAGAATGTTCCTGGATATCTGTAATGACAGATTTATGGTTTTCACGGAGTAAGTAGCTCTGAAAAATGTAGGGACATAGACACCCAGATTGCTGACTAATCTTTATCAAGAGGCTCTGTAGATTCTGGCGAATGAGAACTCTTAGAACCGTATTCCTTTTCAATCTCAGCTAGATGCCCTGACTTTCCCTTGTGATGTCTATCCCAAAACTCTGTATGCAAATAGACATATGCCCATAAGTTTCCTAGGGAGGTGGAATCCATGAATCCTGATTACACTTAAAAGTACGTAATAAATATTTGGTAACCTCAAAACACCAGGCCCCTATCTGAATAGAAGGACAAACGGAAGTTTTAGGATTACAAGGTACATCTTTAGACAAGAGTTACCTACAAATATGGCGATAAGATTCTTTTGGGTCCTGAAATCTGCCCTTTG
>NW_007139522.1:0-782 GCF_000164805.1 Carlito syrichta | reverse complement strand
CTAGGATCCTCGATTACAACTATTAAGAGGACAAGAATGTTCCTGGATATCTGTAATGACAGATTTATGGTTTTCACGGAGTAAATAGCTCTGAAAAATGTAGGGACATAGATACCCAGATTGCTGACTAATCTTTATCAAGAGGCTCTGTAGATTCTGGCGAATGAGAACTCCTAGAACCGTATTCCTTTTCAATCTCAGCTAGATGCCCTGAGTTTCCCTCGTGATGTCTATCCCAAAACTGTGTATGCAAATAGACATATGCCCAGAAGTTTCCTAGGGAGGTTGAATCCATGAATCCTGATTACACTTAAAAGTGCATAGTAAATATTTGGTAACCTCAAAACACCAGGCCCCTATCCGAATAGAAGGACAAACGGAAGTTTTAGGATTACAAGGTACATCTTTAGACAAGTTACCTACAAATATGGCGATAAGATTCTTTGGGTCCTGAAATCTGCCCTTTGTTGTCCTGAGGAACCCAATGGACTTGTATGTCCACATTCTCGGTTACAACTGTCAAGAAGACCAGAAGGTTGCTGAGAATATATAATGACAAAATTGTCATATCCAAGAGGCTTTTAGCCCCAAAGAATGTGGAGAATTAGAATCCTAGATTCCAGATTAGCCCTTATAATGTGGCCATGTAGAATTATACTATTGGCGACCCCCGTAACCCAGATTCTTTTTGTTCTCAGTAAGATTCCCGGACGTTACCTGGCAACGTGGAAGTGCAAACTCTTATATACCAATACTCATACGCCCAAAAGGTCAGAAGGACA
>NW_007139521.1:0-656 GCF_000164805.1 Carlito syrichta | reverse complement strand
CAGTAAGATTCCCGGACGTTACCTGGCAACGTTGAAGTACAAACTCTTATATACCAATACTCATACGCCCAAAAGGTCAGAAGGACCCTGGAAACCAAGATTGCTGGATACCCTTTAAAAATACATCCTAAATATTTGGGAACTCCTAACCCCAATTTAAGACTTTCAGTCTAAAATTCCAGCAGTAGTTTCTGGATTAAGGTAAACCAGAAGCCAGAAATTACACTAAAATGGCGTGATGATTCCTTGAGTTGTGGAATCTGGCCTTACAGCCTCCTTTATAAAAAGCCGAGCAGATGGCCAGATTCTCACTTACATCTAAGAAGAGAAGCAGCAGGTTCGTGGGGATCGGTAATGTCAGATTTGTGGTATGTATTTCGGAATTAGCTCTGAAAAATGTGGGGCCTGGGACACCCAAATTCCTGATTTGCATTTAGAAAAATCCTGTAGCCTTCTAGGTATGAGAACTACCTTAATCCAGGAAAAATTATAACTGCCCAGAAGTTACTGGTCACATGAAAACTGATTTTCCTTGTTCTACATTGGTAACATGAGTAGAAGCTTTCTAGGGACACAGTGTCTCAGATTCCTGTTTTTGTTCTCAGCAAAACGACCAGATGTTTCCCGGTGCCCTGGAGTCCATACCTGTGACTCCC
>NW_007139520.1:0-794 GCF_000164805.1 Carlito syrichta | reverse complement strand
GGGGTTTAATTGGGAGTTCTGCTGCTTCCCAAGCTGTCTGATCTGCCAGGTGGTTTCCAATTGTTCTAGGGTGTCAGATTTTGTGACCTTTACAATGAATAACAGCTACCTCTTTAGGGAGCCCAACAGTTTTCAAGAGGGCTAATATTTTTTCTTTATTTTTGATAGTTTTACCTGCTGCAGTGAGAAGACCGCATTCTTTGTAGATCCTGGCATGTACATGAAGTGTAGCAAATGTATACCGGCTGTCCATGAAGATGTTTACTCATTTTTCTGCTCCCCAGCGCTGGGCCTGGATTAGAGCAATTAACTCAGCCTTTTGAGTAGAAGTACCCTGAGGCAGTGCCTGTGACCGGATTACATCATGAGCTGTAGTTACCACTGCATCAGCCTTACGGACTCCGTTTAGTATTGGGCTGCTATTATCCGTGAACAGGTCAGCATCAGTCTGGCACAGGGGAGTGTCCTGAAGATCAGGTCGGTCAGCTTGGGTAATGTCCAGCATATCCTTGCAGTCATGCACTGGTGTCTCTGGATGGTTTTCAGGCAACAGTGTTGCTGGGTTGAGGCATTGAGTAGGAGAGAAAGTTAGTCTAGGCTGGTCTATTAGTAGTAGGCTCTGATACTGGGTAATACATGACTCTGACTCCAACGGCTGGAGGCTCCCCACATCAGAGTCTCCATGGCCTGGGGAGCAGTTAGAGCTAGATTTCGTCTGAAAGTTCTTATCTACTTCTTTAACCAGCAAAGTTATGGCCGCAATGGCTTGAAGGCAAGAGGGCCAACCAGAAGCT
>NW_007139519.1:0-3425 GCF_000164805.1 Carlito syrichta | reverse complement strand
GATGCAAAAGTATTAGGCTTTTAGTGGAAACATCACATTTAGTACCCATACAATCATCCCGCTTTTCACTTTCAGTACAGTATTTAATAAAGTATATGAAATATTTCATATTTTATTATAATACAGGCTCTGAGATAGAGAATTCTGTCCAACTGTAGGCTAATATAAGTCTTCTGATCACATTTAAGGTAGGCTAGGCTATGATCCTGAGTAGGTTAGGCGTATTAAATGTATATTTTACTTAAGATTATTTTCAATTTACAATGGATTTAAGAGGACATAATTCCATTATGAGTTGACAAGCATTCTATACTCAAATTAAGTGAATATATGCTAACCAAAATGCTTGCTCAATAATTTATATAACATTTTTTATAATAGCTACAAACTTGAAGTGACATAAAGTCCTTCAACATAGGAATGGACTGATATATTTTGGACTAATTAAACCATGGAATAATGCATGGCAATAAAAATCATTCAAATGCAATGTTTAGTGAGATACACTGGACGTAAAATAATGTATCTGTATGATACTACTTATATGTAATTCAAAAATAAGCAAAATTAATTTAGTATCTGAGAGGTTAACAAAATGGTAACTCTGGGCAGGAAAACAGAAAAAGTAACTAGAAGAAAATATAAGAAATGCTAGTAAGTGAAGGATTGGATTGTTGTATTTCTGAATCTGGATAGTAGTCATGGGAGTGACCTCACTTGTGAAAACTCATCAAATCGAGCACTTGTGATTTGTTTACCATTTATAATGTCTGTTACACTTCAGTAAAAAGCTCATTTTAAAAATATATAATTTTTAATTACCTTCATAATACTTCTTTTCAATTTTAATAGGAAAGCATAATAATTAGGGTCCATGTGATTAAAAAAATGCAATGGATGTTGTATAACCTGATGAAACCTGTAAGATTTTTTTAACTTTTAAATTTTAGAAAGTAAGTTTTGTTTGCTTTATGATGCATTAATTTATAAAACAAATTAATATAATTCAACTAGTTCTATCAATGAACTAGTTTTATCAATGAACAGCACATTGTATTTAATGTAAAAAACTACAGTTAAGGTTTGGGTAAATTTTCACCAAGTAAAATTAGTTTTCTACAATTTTTGGAAAAAATAAAAGAGGACTATCTTCTAACACATTTATGAAAGAAAAAAATTAATCGGGAACAAAACACACTTGAAGACTTTCTAAGAATTCATGCCTAAATCAAAACTACAAATAAAATACTTTCTAACACTAGTGATGCTGAAAGTACAAAATAGTATTTTTTTAAAAAATTACATGGAACCCAATGTTCTGATAAACACTTCCACAAGGTACAGAAGATTTCAATTATTTCACAATTCAAAGAAAAAAGTTATATAAAATCTTTAAAATTGATTCAAGGTGTTACTCTATTTGCTAAACTGCATTAATAACTTAAAATAACTAATACCATAAAACACATAACTCCAGCCGGGCTCAGTGGCTCAGCCTGTAATCCCGCGTTTTGAGAGGCTGAGGTGAGTGGACTGCCTGAGCCTGCAGGTTCGAGAACCATCTGGGCAACTTGGCGAGACCTCATCTCTACAATACATAAAAAATTAGCCGGGCGTGGTAGCATGCACCTATTGTTCCAGCTACTTGGACGGCTGAGGCTGAAGGATTGCTGGAGCCCAGCAGGTCGAGGCTGCAGTGGCCGGGAGTGGTCACTGCACTCCAGTCTGGGTGACAGAGTGAGACTCCAACTTAAAAACAAAAACAAAAAAAACAAAAAAACCCCACATAACTCCAAGAAAATTTCATTCTGAAAAGTCCAAATGGAGAGTTTGAAAAAACAGCAGAATTCATCCTATATCACAGACAATTATGGGCCAAACCATAGGACATGCTGACAGCACATTCTATCTCATTCAGGTCATCTCTACATATAAAACAAAATGCTATTTGAGTAAGACATTTAATCACTCCTTTATATCCCACCCTTGGATTTTGAAAACACTGAAAAAAAAAATGACTTGTGACATTTTATGAGCCACATTATTTGAAACGGCTAACTTTTTTGACTTCAGCCTGCCAACGCTCCTGACAAGTTTTTGGATGACTAAAACTCGGACTCTCTTCACTTCTTTTCTCATCTTCACAACCTTTGAAGAATAAAGCCAAAATTAGAAAGGCACTTAATTCAGGAACAAACACACTTTATTTTCAGTCTTAATATTATATCGACAGCCTACCACTTTAACTAAATTTTTGCCTAACTAAATTTATAGAGTGATGAAATCAAACATCTTTCATAAACAGTGAAGGAATAAATCAACAGTCTAAAAATGTGTCAGAATGCTTAAGAGAAACAATTTAAAATACTTTAAAATGTCACAGCATCCTCAGTGATTAGTTTTGTTGTTATTTTTTCAGAGACAGGGTCTTGTTCTGTTTCGCAGGCTGGAGTACAATGGCATCACTATCACATTATCCTGGGCTCAAGTGCTACTCCCCCTTTGGTCTCCTAAAGTGGGATTACAGGTGTGAGCCACCAAGCCCAGCCCCAGTGATTACTATTTTAATTTTATACTTATATCTTGTTGGGCTTGGAACATAATAAACTGTCAGTTCCCTCAGATTACAAACTGTCATATTTATTTTTGTATTCTTGGGATTTAAAATGGAGCCTCACCCATAATGGTAGAAACTTAATTTATTAAATGAATGTTTGAATTAACAGAAGTAAACATATGAAAGCAATTTATTTAACTTATAAAGCAATTTATTTAACTTATAAAGCAAGACTTTCACTTAATTTTTAATAATACGTTATCTCATCATTAACTTTAAAAGAACCTCCACAAACACAAAGGCACATTATATGAAAACATACACACACACACACACACACACACACACACACATAGAAATACTTTAAATTGTCCTACAAGAAAACAAGGTGAACTCTAAGAGCAAAAAATAGAACTATAGGCCCAGACATGGAAATCTTTTAGGTATAAAGAACTAAACATTATAATGGCATTCAGAACAATGGTATGTCACCACCAAGTTTGTTTCATCTCTCATGGTTAGGAGTCAAACATCTTACAATTCCTCCTGGAATGGCCTTCTTCCCCGTCTTCAATTTACGAACTACACAAAATTCAATTCTGATAAAGTCTTTCCAGTGAAACCTTTAATGACTTCTTCAGTTAGAGATAACCACCCATCATTGGGGTCTCTGATACACATTATTATAGACTCCGTTATCAAAGCATCCATCTCATTATATGTCACTAATTGCTCATGTGACTGTCTTTTATGATAGACTGTGAGCTTCTAGAAAACAGGAACCTTGCAATAGTTACGTAGTGTTTTCTGTGCCTTGCAAGAGTACCTGGCACACACAATTCCTCAAAATCTTCTTGCCAAAATAAAA
>NW_007139518.1:0-720 GCF_000164805.1 Carlito syrichta | reverse complement strand
TTGCTTTTTCTATCTCAACATTTTAACAATTTTAGCCGATTATGTTTAATGTGTCCTTTCTGCAGTAGGTTATCAATTCCATGAGGGTCATATATATGTATATGTATATGGTTTTACAACATTGCAGCTTAAATCTAACATAGTGCATGGCACATGATATGTGTTCATTAATATGTGGTAAATAAGTGACCAGGAATGTAGTAATATACATTGTTCATTCCTGGTTTCAATTGAATAATATATTAAAAGAATGCAGAATAATCAGGTTTCTTTCTCACTAGATATATTAACTTCTCTGGAATTTGTTTCAAAGTTTGATTCATTTTGAAAAAAAAGTCATACTTTGTATAAATGAAAAGTAATTTAGATGAGGTTTAAGTGAAAAAAACGGTTGCATTTCATAAGCAAAATTACAAGTTTGTGACATATTTTTTGAAAGTTAAGTCATTCATGAAATAAATTAATAGCAAGTGATAAATGATGCATTAAAATATATTAACAAATGTTTCTAACTGCTGAACTTCACAGGTATATCAGAAAATAATATACCATTTGCTAACCAAACTGAACTAATAAGTTGCAGTGGTCAGAGTTGGTACTTGGTTACATTCCAATCATGGGAAAGCTAGTCTCCAATTTTAAAATTCCAATTTAAGACTTACTATGTTTGTCATTACTGGATAAGGAAATTCTAAAAGCAAAGAGACTGTGTCTTGTATT
>NW_007139517.1:0-956 GCF_000164805.1 Carlito syrichta | reverse complement strand
CATTTATAGAGCATGTATGTTGCAGGTGATAAACACACAAACAAAGAAAAATAGAAAGAGGCAAATGAGTGTTCCCAGAGTTAAAGCAGTTAAGACTAGACTAACTCAGACTAAGGTGAATCAGTGAAGGCTTCTAAAAGGTGAAATTTTAACTGTTTTAAAGAAGTCTGGAAGTCAGTTAAGTAGAACAAGAAAGAGCCTTAAATAACCAGTTCTCTGCCATTTTCACTATCAAAATCATTTCAAAATTGAACTGGAAATTCACTAGCATTAAAGTCCCAACACATCACTCCGATATTTTACATATCACAGGTAACTGAATGGAAAATAGCCCACCAAATGTTTTCCGGCACAAAATTTAATTGATGTTTATGAGTAAATACTAAATGTCTTTCATTTCCCACCTTAATATATACTGTACTCTGGTGCCTGCTAAAATCCACACTCAATAACATGGAAGTAACGTGTTATCCTAATTCATCCTACAAGTTCTCACCAACAATGAGCTTTCTATCCCTATTAGCACCCAAAGGTTTTCCTACCACAACCCCTTTTTCTGCTTATAATAGTCCTTCCCCCCGGAAAGTCTTCCTCCACTTTACTGAATCGCTTATTGCAATTCCTGGGTAAGATCCTTAGACACCAAGGACAAATATCATCCACTTCATTTGGCCTTCTTTGTAAACTGTGCTGCACCACTAATTTGGAGAGGCACTCTTCCTACACTGTCCTGCATCATAGGTGGGAATTGCTTAAGCTCTCCTGAGTATAGATTGCTAGAAAATATAAAGCATGTATTACACAACTGTATAATTCAATAGTGACTCTTTCAAACATACAATACAAATAAAGAACTTCCTTGTCGTGTGTAGCTGTGAGGTCATTTGATCCTTGCTTTTCCAGCTAACTTTAAGATGCTGGATGACATTACTTTGCTGAACAGAAGCAGAAACTGG
>NW_007139516.1:0-12802 GCF_000164805.1 Carlito syrichta | reverse complement strand
CCCGTGGTGACACAGGACCAGTTTGGGCAATAATATTGATTGGGGGAGTTATACTTTTTATCTCTATCATGCCCCGGACATACATAAAAATACCAGTACCTGCCACTAGTGCCTCCCTGGGTTAGTTTTTACTGCATAGCGGCAGTATGGTAGAAATGGGTTAGATCCCCGGTTATAACAGGGAACCATGTGTTTTGGGGGTTTAATTTTGAGGTTTGCCAGATAATGTTGTTTGTGGAGAGGTCAATAACCTGCCAGGTTAAGTTTACAGGTTGGTGGGGATTAGGAGCTGCCCAAAGGGACCCTATCCCCATTATGAAGAAGTAGAGGCGGAGGAAGTGTGACACAGTCTTAGCTTTAGAGGATTGTTTTTGTCCAGCTGACTGTTCTATTTGGGCACGTAGTTTTTCAGTAAAGCAAGAGTGTCGGCAGGTTTGACTTGGGTGTGGTGGATCAAAGACGCTACACCTTCCACTTTTAAGGCAGTGGGCGTGGACAGGATCACGACGTACAGACCCTTCCACCGAGGCTGCAGGGTCTTGTGCTGATGTCGCTGGACGTACACCCAGTCCCCTGGTTGGTAGTTGTGGGAAGTCGGCGGTGGTCCAGTTTCATAAAGGGCCTTTAATCTGGGCCATACCTGCTCATGGACCTTTTGTAGGGTTTGTAGGCTACCAGCTGTGGCTACCACCTGTGTAGTCTTGTTCTTGGTGGGGAATGTCTCTGTCTTTCCTGAAAAAGTGTCTATACATACTAGTAAATACTTGTACCCATATTTTCCCGGTTTTATCTCAGTAAAGTCCACTTCCCAGTAGGCCCCTGGCTAGTTTCCCTGAAGTCTGGTGCCCGGATTTTGTTTAGGATTAGTTGCATCGACAATTTTGCAGGCTTGACATTGGTTTACAATTTGTTCAATTTCCCGTCGGGCAATGGGTATAATTATATTTGCATGGCATATTAATTGTTTCATTTTTCTAGCTCCTAAGTGGGTGTTTTTGTGCATTTTTTTTTTTTTTGAGTTGGAGTCTCACTCTGTCACCCAGACTGGAGTGAAGTGGCCGCTCCCGGCCACTGCAGCCTCGCCTGCTGGGCTCCGGCGATCCTTCCACCTCAGCCTTCCAAGCAGCCGGTATTACAGGCGCACGCTACCACGCCCGGCTGATTTTTTGATTTATTGTAGAGATGAGGTCTCGCTGCCCAGGCGGGTCTCGAACCCGCGGGCTCAGGCAATTCACTCACCTCAGCCTCCCAAAGGCGCGGGATTACAGGCTGAGCCACTGAGCCCGGCTTTTTTGTGCATTTTTATGAGCAGCCATTGGCCCAACCGTTCTGGAAGAATGACATCCCATTTATGGGGTTCCTTGTCCCAGTGTTGGATCCACGACCAGCCGTCTGAAAA
Source organism: Carlito syrichta (assembly GCF_000164805.1). Classification (NCBI taxonomy): domain Eukaryota; kingdom Metazoa; phylum Chordata; class Mammalia; order Primates; family Tarsiidae; genus Carlito; species Carlito syrichta. The sequence goes on along the minus strand of NW_007139516.1, from coordinate 11,403 downwards.
CATAATTTTTGGTTGTTCGTTTCTCCATTTCAAATCTTCCTCTGTGTAGTTCGGGCTCTCAGGTAGATCCGGGGGCCCGGGGTCTGGTAGTGTGGTCACTAAGACATGGTCCATGGAAAGGGCTGTCTTTTTGGCCTCAGTTTTCCTTGTGCCAGCCGGTTTCCTTGTGCAATTGGTGTGTTGTCCTTTTGATGCCCCGGGCAATGCATTATAGCCAGGGCTTTGGGTAACCAGAGTGCCTGTAACAACTCAAGGATTTCAGTTTTATTTTTGATGGTTTTTTCCTCTGCCCTTAAGAGCCATCTTACCTTGTAGATGGCTCCATGAATATGTGCAGTTGCAAATGTATGCCTGCTGTCAGTATAAATATTTATCTTTCGCCCTTTTTCATGACTAAAGCCTTTGTGAGGGTGATGAGGTCAACTCGCTGTGCTGAGGTCCCGGCCGCAAGTGGCGCTGCCCATAAAGTCTCAATCTCTGTGGTTACTGCTGCCCCGGCGTACCTGGTTCTGTCCTGCACGAAACTGCTACCATCTGTGTATCAAGTTTCATCGGTGTCAGCCAAGGGTTGGTCTCGGAGGTCTTCCCTCGTACCATAGACCTGCGCCAGGATATCTTGGCAGTCGTGCAAGGCGCTTTCTTTATATGGGTTGGGCAACAGGGTGACCGGGTTTAGAGTAGCCGGTGCCTGGAACAAGATTCTAACTGGATTTAAAAGGAGGCCTTGATAATGAGTTAGCCGGGCATTACTTATTCACCTGTCGGGTGGTTGTTTTAGGATGCCTTCAATGGCGTGGGGGGCGGTAACATGCAGTTCTTTTCCCATGGCAATTTTGTCAGCATCCTTAACCATTGTGGCAAACGCTGTAATGATTCGCAGGCATGGGGGCCACCTGGCAGCCACAGGGTCTTGCTTTTTAGACAGGTATGTCACCAGCCTTTTCCATGGTCCAGTTTGCTGTAACAGTACTCCCTTGGCTATTTCCTCGGACTCATAAACAAACAAGAAAAAGGGTTTAGTCAGGTCTGGCAGCCCCAGTGCTGGGGCTGAAATCAGTGCTTGTTTGAGAGTCTCAAAAGATTTGTTCATGTCCTCTGTCTATACAAGTTCGGACTTGTTTTTGGTGGCCTAATATAATGGCCGGGTGAGCTCAGCAAACCCCGGAATCCATAGGTGACAAAAGCCAGCCGACCCCAGGAACTCACGTACCTACCGCACAGTTTGTGGTTGTGGAATTTTCAGCACCGTTTTTTTACGGGCTTCAGTTAACCCTCTCTGTCCATCTTTTAGTTTGTAGCCTAGGTAGCTTACCTCAGTTTGACAAATATGTGCCTTTTTCGCTGAAGCTCGGTAACCTAGGACACTTAATACTTGTAGCAAATCTCTGGTGCCTTCCAGGCATGCATCCTGGGTTTCGGCAGCCAACAAAATGTCATTCACATACTGTAACAGGGTTAAAGTGGGGTGCTTAGTACGGAACTCACTCAGGTCTTCATGCAGAGACTCGTCGAAGATGGTAGGAGAATTTTTAAATCCTTGAGGAAGCCGGGTCCAGGTGAGCTGCCCGCTGATACCTCTTTTTGGGTTCAGTCACTCAAAGGCAAAGATGTCTTGGCTTCGCAGGGCCAACGACAGGCTGAAAAGGTATCTTTTAAGTCTAATACCGTGTACCACACCTTGTCTGGGACCAAGGCAGTAAGGAAGGTATAGGGGCTAGGGACTGTGGGGTGTATGTCCATTACCCGGCGGTTTACTTCCCGCAAGTCCTGTACCAGTCGGTAGTCAGTTAAGTTGGGCTTTCGTACCGGTAATAAGGGTGTGTTCCAAGCGGACTGGCAGCATCATAGTATTTCTTCATTCAGCAGCCGTCGTATATGGGGGGTTATCCCATCCCGTGCTTCCGCAGAGATTGGATACTGCTGGACCCGAACTGGGTCTGCTCCGGGTTTTAATTCCACGAACACCGCTGGTCTGTGTTTGGCCAGTCCTATTCCCCCGATCTCTGCCCATGCTAAGGGAATTTCTTGGAGCCAATCTTTCATTTCTGGTGCTATTTCTGCGTTAGGGATCTGGTACAGTCTGTATTCATCTTGTAATTTAACAGTTAGAATTTGTAGGGGGCTCCCAATTGAATCCGTGACCTTTGTCCCATCTGATCGGAAGCTGATATTTGCTTCTACTTTGGTCAGCAGGTCTCTCCCAAACAAAGGGTACTGGCAGTGGGGAAGAACCAGAAACTCATGGGTGACTGTACCTGTGTTTAAATTTACTGTTTTTTTAAGTGGTCCAGTATGCCGGTCTTACCTCATTAGCCCCTTGAACCCACAAGATTTTGTCTGAAAGAGGGCCTTGGGGTTTTATTAATACCTATCACTCTGCTCCTGTGTCTACATGAAAAGTCACAGGCTTTCCCCCTACCTCCAAGGTTATCCGGGGCTCAGGGGGGGAACTGAGCCCTGACCCCCCTATTCGGTAACGAGTACAGTCACTTTGTCCTCAGGACGAGGAGGGCGTTTAGGGCAGTTCTTTATGTAATGCCCTTCCTCCTTGCAGCAGAAACACTGATTTTTTTTTTTACCTTGGGGTGGTCTGACTGGGGATTTCCCGGTTTATTGTCAGGATTCAGCAGCCAGTTTTTTGAACCACTTTTGCTTTTTACAGGGTCTTGGGCAGTGGCAGCCAAGAGGATTTTTGCCAGCCCTCTGGTTTGTCATTTACTGTGCTTATCTTGCCATTCTTCCGGACTTTCTCTATTATTATAGACTTTCTCTGTCACTTTCAGTAAATCCTCTAAAATCTTTTTTCCCCGTCTTTTTACCTTCTGTAATTTTCTTTTTATGTCCGGCGCTGCCTGATTAATGAATGCCATGATCACAGTCGCTTTAGTTTCGGGCACTTCTGGATCCATTGGGGTGTATTGATAGAAAGGTTCCATAATACGCTCCAAGAATGTGGCTGGGCTCTTGTCCCTATCCTGCCTTATATTGTATACCTTAGCCAAATTAGTGGGCTTGCGAGCAGCTGCCCAGAGACCTGCCATCAGAGCCTGGCAGTAGACCCGGAGTTTCTCCTTACCTTCTGCCATGTTAAAATCCCATCCAGGCCAGGAAAGAGGAAAGGCAACATTTATCAGGTCAGGGTTGGTGGTGGGCTGCCCGTCGACTTCCGGAACTAACTTCCGGGCCTCCGTCTGGATTCTCTCTTTTTCCTCGGTAGTGAATAACACCTGTAACAAAATCTGGCAATCATCCCAGGTGGGCTGGCAGGTAAAGAGAACACTTTCCAGCAAGTTAATCAGGCCTTTAGGATTCTCAGAAAAAGTGACCGTTTGTGTTTTTCAATTATATAGATCACTAGTAGAAAATGGCCAATAATGCATGGGCTGGTTCCCGGCCTCATCCAGGGGCCCAGCCACCATCAATGGCAAGACTACCGTGGAGTCTGCGGGCCCCCCTCCAGGACCAGCCACTCTAGCGACCCTCCTTCAGGGCCCTGCGGCTGGGCTGTCTACCACCTCCTCCTGCCTTCCCTCCCCAGCCACCACTGGGTCTGCTTTTGCAGCAGCGGCTTGGGGTTGCGGTGCTGGTGGGGCTGAGGGCCCTAGAGGAACTGACTGGTATGGGGGAGGGAAGATTATTTCCTCCATGCTGTAGTCTGGGAGAACAGGGTAAAAGGGGTTCTTTGACGACTTATGGAAGGGGTTCAGTTTCTCCCGAGGCTGTGACGGCCCAATCTCTGGAGGCTCTGGAGGCTCCATTCTCCTCTCCTGCAAGGCAAGTACTTTCAACTCTTGGGTTGGGGTAAGATGTTAGGGTTTCACCCAAGGGGGTGGGGATTCCATTATATCTTGCCAGACCAGTATATAAGGCAGTTGATCCGGGTGTCCCTTGGAGCCTTTTTGGAGAAGGATATTCTTGACCTGTAGGAGAACATGCGTTAGGAAAGTCCCTTCCCGTGGTCAGCCCACATTGAAGGCGGGTCATTCAGAGGCACACAAGTCCCGGAATTTTTTCTTGTGTATTTCCACACTCAGATTGTGAGCCCTCTCCTTTAGTTCTGAAAAGTGATTAGTCATGAGAGTTAACGACGTTGTCTGTGCCTGTCCCATCTCACTTGTTACTACTAACGTCACAACAAACACAATCAATGAGACAAACAAGAAAATGACAAAAGGCAAATGGTAGCGGCCGCGAAAAAAGATCTGAAAGGAGGCTAGGGGTGGGACAGATCGTTGAAGATTCTGACCTTCCCCACAGATGAAGACCTCGTCTTCCAGACGGGGTTGTGGGACGTCTCCCACAAGCCCCAGTCGGCGGCTTGCCAGCGCATCCGACTAGCCAATGCCGACCTTATAACAAAGAACAGGAGTGTGGAGCTCCACCCAAGATACTGAACACAAGTGCACTTACCCGGGAGCGACTTACTGAATGCTGGCCTGAAGACTCTCCGGACTGGGGTCTTGGGGCGGGGGGCGGTCTCTGGGATCCCGGACGAGCCCCCAAATGTTGTGGCCAAGAGTTCGATCCGAGAGACCATCAAGAGCCAATTCCAATGAAAATTCAAAAGGGTCTTTATTTATAAGCTCGAGCCTGGACCTCTGAGGCAACTGAAATAGCGGAGTGCGCACAGAGACCCCGAGATCCCCAAGCAGGCGATTTTTATTGTGGTTACAGAGAGGAGGGAGCTTGGTGGGGGGTTTCCAAATTTGTTAATAGTTTATTCGATAGCAAACATTAGTGGCCACCTCATGCGAATAGGATTGGTTTATCTTGTTTGAGTCAACCACAAGTTGACCACGGTCTGTCAACTGGGGAAGCTGCTGAGATATCTGGAATTTCAGATAACCCGGTACCATTACCTGATTGGTTGTTGTTAGGGGGTGGGTGAGATGACTTGATCATATGGTAGTTCAGTTTTTAGTTTTTGAGGAACCTCCATACTGTTTTCCCATAGCGACTGTGCTAATTTACATTTCTACCAATAGTGTACAAGGTTTCCCCTTTCTCTAAATCCTCACTGGAATCTGTTATTACTTTTTTTTTTTTTTTTGGAGTTGGAGTCTCACTCTGTCACCCAGACTGGGGTGCAGTGGCCGCTCACGGCCACCGCAGCCTCAACCTGCTGGACTCCGGTGATCCTTCCGCCTCAGCCTTCCGAGTAGCCGGAATTACAGGCATGTGCTACCACGCCCAGCTGATTTTTTGATTTATTGTAGAGATGAGGTCTCGCTGCCCAGGCGGGTCTCGAACCCGCGGGCTCAGGCAATCCACTCACCTCAGCCTCCCAAAGGCGCGGGATTAAAGGCTGAGCCACCAACGCCGGCTTTTTTTTTTTTTTTTATAAAAGTCATTTTAACTGAGACAAAATAATACCTCATTGTTTTGATTTTTAAGGTATCTGATGATTAGTGACATTGAGCATTTTTTTACATACCTGCTGGCCATTTGTATATCTTCTTTTCAAAAATATTTATTCAAAACTTTTGCCCATTTTTTAATCAGATTTTTTTTCTATTGAGTTGTTTGAACTCTTTATACATTTTGGATATTAATCCCTTGTCAGATGAGCAGTCTTCAAATATTTGCTACAGGTCTGTGGGTTGTTTCTTTACTTTTTTATTGTCTTCTTGCCTGTGCAGAAGCTTTGAGAGATACATATTCTAAATACAAAAATAATAAGCAAAATTTGTCTGAACTTTTAAGCCTTACTGTGCTTTGATAATCAAAATATACATCTCTTTGTTTCTATGCTAGATCACTAAATTATGATTATCTCCAGTTCTATCCAATTTGCTGTGAAGTTCATGATTTTGCCCTTTATTGCTGCATAATATTCCATTGTGTATATGCTCTCACTCATAAGAGGGACCTGAATATTTATCCCAATAGCACCAGGGAGGGATTGGCAGTTGTAGAACACTGCTGGGGAGGGTGTGGGGGCATGTGACAACACAAATGGCACCTGATCCTAAACCAGGGGAATTGAGGATCAGTTGGAGGTTCAAACTTCACCTGTACATACTTTACTTATGCACCAAATTCTGACTTGTACCCACACATCTTTATAATAAAATAAAGTAAAAAAAAAAAATTACATCTCTGTGGTTAATATTGGGTTACTCTCTTTGATTACTATTCTAAATATCTGCATAGAACAACACAGGTAAAGCATACATGTGATAAATATTGAACGACACACTATTATTAGTCACTCCATAACAGATCAACTTTCTGAAAATAATTACTTGCAAATATTAGTGCTTGTAGTAGATAATAATCATGTTGGCTAAAGCAGTATCCCCTCTTATCCCCTTTGGTATAGTTTCCTGAGTTATTGAGACTGAACAGCTAAAATTAAATTAACCATACTTCATGCAGTTTATGTTCTTCGTGTGATCTGTGGTCTGCAAGGCAGATTTACTATTGAGATTTGGAAGGCAGAAATGAGTTACATTATGTGTAGTTTCGTGTAGGAAGGAAAGAGTACAGTCTGTTGATTTTTCAAAAATTGCTGTAATCTGATTTTGATCGGTCTGAGTCTCAACAGAAAAAAGGACACATTGTCTATTTGTAAACATGTTAGTGGTATGTTGAAGACCTCAATTAATGCAGCAAGAACCTTAGCCTAGCAGCAGCAGAGATGACCCTTAACCCTATCCCAGGGGAAAGAGAAACAGGTGAGGCTAATGGAATTGAGAGGGAGAGAGAATTGTGCAAAGCAAGTTACCTTGAAGAGCCAGCTTCAAAGCTTCATAAGCTCCTGAATTGTGCAATCCCTTTGTTCTCTGCAGCAACACAGAAATCAAACTAGCTTTCACTGGCAAATGATTCTTCTTATATGAAGAAGCTAGATTCATTTTACAAAAGAGGAAGAAAAATGAAAAGGTAAAAGAGAAAATTAGTTAGAACTAGAAGATAATTTTTTTAATTAAAATTATCATCCATATCAATGTACTTTCAGAGTTTGAATATACAAGTGAACAATGGCCAGATTACATATGAAAATAGAATTCTGATCCACAATCAGCAGCAGCCAGTCCATCAAGTCAGCAACTCCTTATAGCATTCAAGGTAAAAATGGCCAGAACTTGATTAATAACTGACAACTTTCCTAATTTGTGTCTGTACTTTCAATTTAGGATTAACTGGAGAATCGTGCTTTTCTACTCAATTACATACACCACTCACTTCTAGTTAGCTGCCTACAGCTTTCTCATGCCAACATCCTCAGTCAGGGCACTCCGAGCTATTCCTTTTTTTCACTACAAAGCTTTCCCACTCCTCTAGCTGCCTTTGAGACTCTGCCAGATACAAAAGTGATGGCATAATAATGATTAGATTAAATTAAGCTTTCATTTTATTTCTGGGGTTTTACTTTTTGGTTTATTATTTTTGTAGTTGATGATATTGCTTAAATATATTTCTCATTTTACTCTCTTGTAAACTAAGTTGCTTAATTCTTTTATGTTTTGAATTTTCCATGATTCTACCCAAAGTTGTAATACTTTTGATTGCCTGTCCTAGGCACTAATACCTATTTGTGGCTGCTTAAAATCATTTTACTCACAAAGAATAGAGTGGCAAAGAAATGAACTTTAAGTTTACAGTTGAAGACTATTTCTTCATATAATTATCACATAATTATATTAGTTTATATGATTTAGTATTTCTTGCCTACATTTCTCTTTCAATAATCAAGTTGTTTTGTTAAAGTTCACTTAAGTGATTTTGTTTGTATCATCTAGGGATTTCTATCAGTGTATCTACTGCATATAACTACTTTTTACTCTATTAGACATAACGAGCTTTAAGATATTGAGTTAAGATTTCATGATCGTGAGCCTATATTTTGACTTTCAGGATTATTATTTTATTTGCTTACCTGGTTCTGTATACAGGTCTCTTTACTGAATTTCAATAAGGTATTATTATTTAGACACATGTGATTTAAATGGATTAAATTTATGATGTCAAAAATCATATTTAAAAACTTAATTTCTTGCTATATCTTTTACTTATTTAACTCAGGGTCTACTTATGTACATAGTTAATATATTTGTTCAATTTTAATAACTCCATACTTTCACAATTTATAATTTTTTGTCATTTTATCTATGTTTTAATCTATGCTCTTTTGTAGGTAGGATTTAGTATAGCTTCTCTTTCTTTTTTTCTGTAAAATCAAATGCAATTCTTCCCCTAAATTCTATATTGCTTTAGAATCACTTACTTTGTGAACAAAAGGTTTTTCATCACTCAATAATGTCTCTTTTAGAACTACTTTAATACTTTTATTTTTGTTGTTTCCTACATACAATTAAAATAAAAATACCTGTTATCTTTATTTGTTTATCAGTTTCCAAGAATACATTTTAAAATGCAAGTTTCAAATATTCATTGACTTTAAGTTTTTTAAAATTGACATATTGCAATTGTATGCTGTAAGATGTGATCCACCGAAGGAAGACCTACACATTTCATATAGTGTCATTATATACTTATAATTTAATCCCATAAGATTTTTATTACAATCGAAGGATAATAATAACGCATAGCACATACAATGGACACACAAAGATAAGTGTCATACTAACACCCACGCACAAACCACGCATATCATTCCCATTCAAATAAACCTTACCCAATGTAACATTTAAACGTTATCATTTGTAAGCATTAAATCAGTCATACATACAATCCTAACCCAATTGTGCCAACACACCTAGCTCAGCACCAAGCTCATTCATCACACAATATTTAATTACAGTTTGTGCAAATTACACAAGTCAGACATATTAATGAGAATCTTGTTATTCTCAAACAGCTAAATATGGGGCAATGAGCTTGGTTAACATTTGAAATAGGAACAGTGGCATCATAAATTCGTGAATATCCAATTTCTTCCAAAATACAAATTTCACTTGAGATTGTGAATGTTTGGGGAAAGGGAGGCACAGAGGTTGATAGTACGAAAAAATTTAAAGCAAAAAAAAAAAAAAGTACCAAAAACTCTGAACCAGGATTGTTGGGTATGAATAACCTTAGGGCAGGATCCAGGTAGAAGCACCAAGTACTGAGACACAGTATTCCCTGCCCAAACCAGAGATAACAGTTCAAGAAAAAGTAAGTACTCCACCTATAAAAGTCATGAGAGGGGAGTGGAAGGGAAGCAACTGTTCGAACTGTAAACTCTTGTTCAAGCATGAAGCTTTGCAGTTTCCAGAGGGTTTTTGGTTTTCAGTAACTATAATGTGCAGAGAATTGTGTTTTGGCAATAAAGGACTAGATGTGAGTGCATCCAGGCTCCAGGCGAACAAATTTTCAGAGGAAAAGTTTGACAAATAGTGGAAGTTAATAGTTGTGTTACACCATACGTTCTGACAGTGTCACAGAATATAGCTTTAGTGAATTGTATGCAGTCCAATCCATATGCTTGACTCCTCATTCAATGCCCAGGATCAAATAATAATACAAACCTTTCAATATACGTACATGCTAGGGTTTTTAGAAGGATATAGACATTATTCTTTTAAATACACGGGCCATACCTGCTCTTTGAGCTTATCTCATGATTTTCATAATATTTGCTGACTGAACAAATGAACGTATGAATCATATACTCACTCCATGTCTATGACCTTTGTTTCATTTTCTAGGAACCACAAAGGTAGGCCTAGGCACTCCAAAACCCAGACTTGCCTATGAAGCAAAACAACAATCATCTGAATCAGCATATTTCAGCTATGACTCCTCTCATTATGTGTTTGCCAGTGCTGTAAGGAAAAAAGGCAGATCATCAAAGTCTAGCTAGATCAGTGCAGTGGGAATCAAACCATACTTATAGAAATTCAGTTCAGCATCTCCTCTTAAACAGTGAACTCAGTTATAACCCTCCCCTTTTCTCCTCTTAAATGGCAGTCTAGGTCTCTATTCTTGTGCCATCAACAGGAATTCATAAATACTTTTCATTTTTGTGGGGAAGGGAGAAAACTCTGAAGATAAATTTTGGAAAAAATAATGTCATATATAGCGGAGGTAGTGAAACTCATAGCCACAGGGTCCACGATGACTATATTATCAATGAAGCTTAAAATTGAAGAATTCTAAAAGTGAAGATTTAATATAAAATAGTAGTACTCCAGGAATTTGACAGTAGAAAATGATGAACAACAATGAATGGTTCATCTACCACGGTTAAGGATACCTAGTGATCGTGACTTGCTTATAGTCACTTAGCTTACAATCAGAAACTATAAAACATATATGTGATGATTTAGAATTTTTAAACACAACAAACAACATATTTGAACTGTAAAGAAGATAATTTAATTGAACAAATGTAGGAATGGTAAATAAGTCTGTTTCAAACTGCTAAAGTTGTAGATTCATAACCAAAGTATTGTCAAAAAATATTTTAAAAAATAACCAAAGTAGTTTTAGGTACATGAAAAATTTTTACCCAGCAAATTCAGTAATGTGTGTAGGTTCAATAGTGAATTAGACATAAAATTAAAAAAAGCTTTTTGCTAATGCTAAATAAAGAATTACTTACAGTATAAAAAGAGAACAAATGGAAAATAGAAAGAATTTATAGAAATGAGAATGAAATGTGAACATATGCTATATATCGAATTGATGTTTCTGAAAAATAATACTACAAAAAATACAACAGAGATAATGAAAGATAAAATGGCTGAGAATCTTCCAGACTTCACGAAAGAGAAACATTTGTAGATTAAGAACACATTATAAGCTTATTAAAAGACAGACAAAAATAAATTCACACTTAAGTACATTATACGCAAAACTCAGTATACCAATAAAAAAGACTTTACAACAACCATAGAGAGACATAGAATACCTTCTGAAGAATGATTTATCACACAGTAAGCATTTCAGCAGCAGTCATAGTAACCTAAAAATAACAATTTAAAATAGTGTCCTGAAGATGAAGAATAATCATAGAATAATTAGTGCGAAATAGAGACATTTTAAGATAGAAATGTAGAAAAATATATTCAGTAAAAATAAACAACATAAAGAAAACATGACAACCAGGAACAAATGGCAAGATAAGAAGATGGTAAGTCTGTGACTGAATAGAAATAGACCTTGCTAATTTGAATACCAAAAATAATAATAATTGATTCAGGACTGTCAAAACAGGTGCAATAAAAGAATTAGGTGAAAATAACTTGTAAGACAGGGACTAGAAATTAAAGTATTCTTAGCTCCTTCTAGTACTCAAATAATGGCTGAATCCATTGACCCAAACAAGCAACTATGCATTCAGGAAACTTGGCAAATTAGGTATTTATATGTCTTTGAAAAAGTCTCAGTTGAATAGGGAGTATATGGAGAGCCTTAAATTAAAGGTAGCATATCTACTTATTTGCCATGAAA
>NW_007139515.1:0-4201 GCF_000164805.1 Carlito syrichta | reverse complement strand
CAATAATCAAGTTGTTTTGTTAAAGTTCACTTAAGTGATTTTGTTTGTATCATCTAGGGATTTCTATAAGTGTATCTACTGCATATAACTACTTTTTACTCTATTAGACATAACGAGCTTTGAGATATTGAGTTAAAATTTCATGACCGTGAGCCTATATTTTGACTTTCAGGATTATTATTTTATTTGCTTACCTGTTTCTGCATACAGGTCTCTTTACTGAATTTCAATAAGGTATTATTATTTAGAAACATGTGATTTAAATGGATTAAATTTATGATGTCAAAAAATCATATTTAAAAACTTAATTTCACGCTATATCTTTTACTTATTTAATTCAGGGTCTACTTATGTACATAGTTAATATATTGGTTCAATTTTAATAACTCCCTGCTTTCACAATTTAAAATTTTTTGTCATTTTATCTATGTTTTAATCTATGCTCTTTTATAGGTAGGATTTAGTATAGCTTCTCTTTCTTTTTTTCTGTAAAATCTGATGCAATTCTTCCCCTAAATTCTATATTGCTTTAGAATCACCTACTTTATAAACAAAAGGTTTTTCATCACTCAATAATGTCTCTTTTAGAACTATTTTAATACTTTTATGTTTGTTGTTTCCTACATATAATTAAAATTAATTATCTTTACTTTTTATCTTTATTTGTTTATCAGTTTCCAAGAATACATTTTAAAATGCAACTTTCAAATATTCATTGACTTTAAGTTTTTTAAAATTGACATATTGCAACTGTATGCTGTAAGATGTGATTCATAGAAGGAAGATCTACACATCTCATATAGTGTCATTATATACTTATAATTTAATCCCATAAGATTTTTAATACAATTGAAGAATAATGATAACTCATAGGACATACAATGGACACACACAGATAAGTGTCATACTAACACCCACGCACAAACCACGCATATCATTCCCATTCAAATAAAACTTATCCCATGTAACATTTAAACATTATCATTTGTAAGCATTAAATCAATCATACATACAATCCTAACCCAATTGTGCCAACACACCTAGCTCAGCACCAAGCTCATTCATCACACAACATTTAATTACAGTTTGTGCAAATTACACAAGTCAGACATATGAATGAGAATCTTGTTATTCTCAAACAGCTAAATATGGGGCAATGAGCTTGGTTAACATTTGAAATAGGAACAGTGGCATCATAAATTCGTGAATATCCAATTTCTTCCAAAATACAAATTTCTCTTGAGATTGTGAATATTTGGGGGAAGGGAGGCACAGAGGTTGATAGTATGAAAAATTGAAAGCAAAAAAAAAAAAATACCTAAAAATCTGAACCAGGATTGTTGGGTATGAATAACCTTAGGGCAGGACCCATGTAGAAGCACTGAGTACTGAAACACACTATTCCCTGCCCAAACCAGAGATAGCAGTTCAAGACAAAGTAAGTACTCCACTGTGTGGAGGGGAGTAGGAGTACCCAGAAGAAAGAAAAGTCATGAGAGGGGAGGGGAAGGGAAGCAACTGTTCGAACTGTAAACTCTTGTTCAAGCATGAAGCTCTGCAGGTTCCAGAGGGATTTTGTTTTTTCAGTAAGTATAATGTGTATAGAATTGTGTTTTGGAAATAAAGGACTAGAGGTGAGTGCATCCAGGCTCCAGGCGAACACATTTTCAGAAGAAAAGTTTGACAAATAGTGGAAGTCAATAGTTGTGTTATACCATATGTTCTGACAGTGTCACGGAATATAGCTTTAGTGAATTGTATGCAGTCCAATTCATATGCTTGACTCTTCATCCAATGCCCAGGATCCAATAATAATACAAACCTTTCAATATACGTACATGCTAGGGTTTTTAGTAGGATATAGACATTATTCTTTTAAATACACGGGCCATACCTGCTCTTTGAGCTTATCTCATGATTTTCATAATATTTGCTGACTGAACAAATGAATGCATGAATCACATACTCACTCCATGTCTATGACCTTTGTTTCATTTTCTAGGAACCGCAAACATAGGCCTAGGAGCTCCAAAACCAGGACTTGCCTATGAAGCAAAACAACAATCATCTGAATCAGAATATTTAAGCTATGACTCCTCTCTATATATTCTTGCCAGTGCTGTAAGGAAAAAAGACAGATCATCAAAGTCTAGCTAGATCAGTGCAGTGGGAATCAAACCATACTTATAAAAATTCAGTTCAGCATCTCCTCTTAAACACTGAACTCAGCCAGTCTCGGTGCTCATTCTGTAATCCTGCACCTTTGGGAGGCTGAAGTGAGTGGATTGCCTGAGCCCGTGGGCTCGAGACCCGCCTGGGCAGCGAGACCTCATCTCTACAATAAATCAAAAAATCAGCCGGATGTGGTAGCGCATACCTGTAATTCCGGCTACTCGGAAGGCTGAGGTGGAAGGATCGCCAGAACCCGGCAGGTCGAGGCTGAGGTGGCTGGGAGCGGCTACTGCACTCCAGTCTGGGCGGATGGAGTGAGACTCCAACTCAAAACAAACAAACAAACAAACAAACAAAAAGCCAATGAACTCAGTTATAACCCTCCCCTTTTGTCCTCTTAAATGGCAGTCTACCTCTCTATTCTTGTGCCATCAACAGGAATTCATAAATACTTTTGATTTTTGTGGGGAAGGGAGAAAATTCTGAAGATAAATGTTGGAAAAAATAATGTCATATATAGCGGAGGTAGTGGAACTCATAGCCACAGCGTCCACGATGACTGTATTATCAATGAAGCTTAAAATTGAAGAATTCTAAAAGTGAAGATTTAATATAGAATAGTAGTACTCCAGGAATGTTTGACCGTAGAAAATGATGAACAGCTATGAATGGTTAAGGATACCTAGTGATCATGACTTGCTTATAGTCACTTAGCTTACAATCAGAAACTATAAAACATATATATGATGATTTAGAATTTGTAAACAAAACAAACAACATATTTGAACTGTAAAGAAGATAATTTAATTGAACAAATTGTAGGAATGGTAAATAAGTCTGTTTCAAACTGCTAAAGTTGTAGATTCATAACCAAAGTATTGTCAAAAATATTTTTAAAAATAACCAAAGTAGTTTTAGGTATATAAAAAATTTTTTCCCCAGCAAATTCAGAAATGTGTGTAGGTTCAATAGTGAATTAGACATAAATTTTAAAAAAGCTTTATGCTAGTGCTAAATAAAAAATTACCTACAATATAAAAAGAGAGAAATAATGGAAAATAGAAATGAGAATGAAATGTGAACATATGCTATATATCAAATTGATGTTTCTGAAAAATAATACTACAAAAAATACAACACAGATAATGAAAGATAAAATGGCTGAATCTTCCAGACGTCAAAAAAAAAACATTTGTAGATTTAGAACACATTATAAGCTTATTAAAAGACAGACAAAAATAAATTCACATTTAAGTACATTATACCCCAAACTCAGTATACGAATAAAAAAGACTTTACAGCAACCATAGAGAGACATAGAATACGTTCTGAAGAATGGTTTATCACACAGTAAGCATTTCAGCAGCAGTCATAGTAACCTAAAAATAACAATTTAAAATAGTGTCCTGAAGATGAAGAATAATCATAGAATAATTAGTGCGAAATAGAGACATTTTAAGATAGAAATGTAGAAAAATATATTCAGTAAAAATAAACAACATAAAGAAAACATGACAACCAGGAACAAATGGCAAGATAAGAAGATGGTAAGTCTGTGACTGAATAGAAATAGACCTTGCTAATTTGAATACCAAAAATAATAATAATTGATTCAGGACTGTCAAAACAGGTGCAATAAAAGAATTAGGTGAAAATAACTTGTAAGACAGGGACTAGAAATTAAAGTATTCTTAGCTCCTTCTAGTACTCAAATAATGGCTGAATCCATTGACCCAAACAAGCAACTATGCATTCAGGAAACTTGGCAAATTAGGTATTTATATGTCTTTGAAAAAGTCTCAGTTGAATAGGGAGTATATGGAGAGCCTTAAATTAAAGGTAGCATATCTACTTATTTGCCATGAAAATTGTAATACACATAGTAGGTGGGATCAACACAAATTTGCTTATTTATCATTCTAGAAGTCAAAATTATTTCTTATAGAGTTAAAGTTAAGAGTTATGTAGGGTTGATTTTTTCTGGAAGACTCTAGTGGAGAATATTCCTTGCCTTTTCCAGCTTGTAGGG
>NW_007139514.1:0-5144 GCF_000164805.1 Carlito syrichta | reverse complement strand
TAGGAAGGAAAGAGTACAGTCTGTTGATTTTTCAGAAAATTGCTGTATCTGATTTTGATAGGTCTGAGTCTCAACAGAAAAAAGGACACATTGTCTATTTGTAAACATGTTAGTGGCATGTTGAAGACCTCAATTAATGCAGCATGAACCTTAGCCTAGCAGCAGCAGAGATGACCCTTAACCCTATCCCAGGGGAAAGAGAAACAGGTGAGGCTAATGGAATTGAGAGGGAGAGAGAATTGTGCAAAGCAAGTTACCTTGAAGAGCCAGCTTCAAAGCTTCATAAGCTCCGGAATTGTGCAATCTCTTTGTTCTCTGCAGCAACACAGAAATCAAACTAGCTTTCACTGGCAAATGATTCTTCTTATATGAAGAAGCTAGATTCATTTTACAAAAGAGGAAGAAAAATGAAAAGGTAAAAGAGAAAATTAGTTAGAACTAGAAGATAATTTTTTAATTAAAATTATCATCCATATCAATGTACTTTCAGAGTTTGAATATACAAGTGAACAATGGCCAGATTACATATGAAAATAGAATTCTGATCCACAATCAGCAGCAGCCAGTCCATCAAGTCAAACAACTCCTATAGCATTCAGGTAAAAATGGCCAGAACTTGATTAATAACTGACAACTTTCCTAATTTGTGTCTGTACTTTCAATTTAGGATTAACTGGAGAATCGTGCTTTTCTACTCAATTACATACACCACTCACTTCTAGTTAGCTGCCTACAGCTTTCTCATGCCAACATCCTCAGTCAGGGCACTCCGAGCTATTTCTTTTTTTCACTACAAAGCTTTCCCACTCCTCTAGCTGCCTTTGAGACTCTGCCAGATACAAAAGTGATGGCATAATAATGATTAGATTAAATTAAGCTTTCATTTTATTTCTGGGGTTTTACTTTTTGGTTTATTATTTTTGTAGTTGATGATATTGCTTAAATATATTTCTCATTTTACTCTCTTGTAAACTAAGTTGCTTAATTCTTCTATGTTTTGAATTTTCCATGATTCTACCCAAAGTTGTAATACTTTTGATTGCCTGTCCTATGCACTAATACCTATTTGTGGCTGCTTAAAATCATTTTACTCACAAAGAATAGAGTGGCAAAGAAATGAACTTTAAGTTTACAGTTGAAGACTATTTCTTCATATAATTATCACATAATTGTATTAGTTTATATGATTTAGTATTTCTTGCCTACATTTCTCTTTCAATAATCAAGTTGTTTTGTTAAAGTTCACTTAAGTGATTTTGTTTGTATCATCTAGGGATTTCTATCAGTGTATCTACTGCATATAACTACTTTTTACTCTATTAGACATAACGAGCTTTAAGATATTGAGTTAAAATTTCATGATCGTGAGCCTATATTTTGACTTTCAGGATTATTATTTTATTTGCTTACCTGGTTCTGTATACAGGTCTCTTTACTGAATTTCAATAAGGTATTATTATTTAGACACATGTGATTTAAATGGATTAAATTTATGATGTCAAAAATCATATTTAAAAACTTAATTTCTTGCTATATCTTTTACTTATTTAACTCAGGGTCTACTTATGTACATAGTTAATATATTGGTTCAATTTTAATAACTCCATACTTTCACAATTTATAATTTTTTGTCATTTTATCTATGTTTTAATCTATGCTCTTTTGTAGGTAGGATTTAGTATAGCTTCTCTTTCTTTTTTTCTGTAAAATCAAATGCAATTCTTCCCCTAAATTCTATATTGCTTTAGAATCACTTACTTTGTAAACAAAAGGTTTTTCATCACTCAATAATGTCTCTTTTAGAACTACTTTAATACTTTTATTTTTGTTGTTTCCTACATACAATTAAAATAAAAATACCTGTTATCTTTATTTGTTTATCAGTTTCGAAGAATACATTTTAAAATGCAACTTTCAAATATTCATTGACTTTAAGTTTTTTAAAATTGACATATTGCAATTGTATGCTGTAAGATGTGATCCACCGAAGGAAGACCTACACATTTCATATAGTGTCATTATATACTTATAATTTAATCCCATAAGATTTTTATTACAATCGAAGGATAATAATAACGCATAGCACATACAATGGACACACAAAGATAAGTGTCATACTAACACCCACGCACAAACCACGCATATCATTCCCATTCAAATAAACCTTACCCAATGTAACATTTAAACGTTATCATTTGTAAGCATTAAATCAGTCATACATACAATCCTAACCCAATTGTGCCAACACACCTAGCTCAGCACCAAGCTCATTCATCACACAATATTTAATTACAGTTTGTGCAAATTACACAAGTCAGACATATTAATGAGAATCTTGTTATTCTCAAACAGCTAAATATGGGGCAATGAGCTTGGTTAACATTTGAAATAGGAACAGTGGCATCATAAATTCGTGAATATCCAATTTCTTCCAAAATACAAATTTCACTTGAGAATGTGAATGTTTGGGGAAAGGGAGGCACAGAGGTTGATAGTACGAAAAAATCTAAAGCAAAAAAAAAAAAAGTACCAAAAACTCTGAACCAGGATTGTTGGGTATGAATAACCTTAGGGCAGGATCCAGGTAGAAGCACCAAGTACTGAGACACAGTATTCCCTGCCCAAACCAGAGATAACAGTTCAAGAAAAAGTAAGTACTCCACCTATAAAAGTCATGAGAGGGGAGTGGAAGGGAAGCAACTGTTCGAACTGTAAACTCTTGTTCAAGCATGAAGCTTTGCAGTTTCCAGAGGGATTTTGGTTTTCAGTAACTATAATGTGCAGAGAATTGTGTTTTGGCAATAAAGGACTAGATGTGAGTGCATCCAGGCTCCAGGCGAACAAATTTTCAGAGGAAAAGTTTGACAAATAGTGGAGTTAATAGTTGTGTTACACCATACGTTCTGACAGTGTCACAGAATATAGCTTTAGTGAATTGTATGCAGTCCAATCCATATGCTTGACTCCTCATTCAATGCCCAGGATCAAATAATAATACAAACCTTTCAATATACGTACATGCTAGGGTTTTTAGAAGGATATAGACATTATTCTTTTAAATACACGGGCCATACCTGCTCTTTGAGCTTATCTCATGATTTTCATAATATTTGCTGACTGAACAAATGAACGTATGAATCATATACTCACTCCATGTCTATGACCTTTGTTTCATTTTCTAGGAACCACAAAGGTAGGCCTAGGCACTCCAAAACCCAGACTTGCCTATGAAGCAAAACAACAATCATCTGAATCAGCATATTTCAGCTATGACTCCTCTCATTATGTGTTTGCCAGTGCTGTAAGGAAAAAAGGCAGATCATCAAAGTCTAGCTAGATCAGTGCAGTGGGAATCAAACCATACTTATAGAAATTCAGTTCAGCATCTCCTCTTAAACAGTGAACTCAGTTATAACCCTCCCCTTTTCTCCTCTTAAATGGCAGTCTAGGTCTCTATTCTTGTGCCATCAACAGGAATTCATAAATACTTTTCATTTTTGTGGGGAAGGGAGAAAACTCTGAAGATAAATTTTGGAAAAAATAATGTCATATATAGCGGAGGTAGTGAAACTCATAGCCACAGGGTCCACGATGACTATATTATCAATGAAGCTTAAAATTGAAGAATTCTAAAAGTGAAGATTTAATATAAAATAGTAGTACTCCAGGAATTTGACAGTAGAAAATGATGAACAACAATGAATGGTTCATCTACCACGGTTAAGGATACCTAGTGATCGTGACTTGCTTATAGTCACTTAGCTTACAATCAGAAACTATAAAACATATATGTGATGATTTAGAATTTTTAAACACAACAAACAACATATTTGAACTGTAAAGAAGATAATTTAATTGAACAAATGTAGGAATGGTAAATAAGTCTGTTTCAAACTGCTAAAGTTGTAGATTCATAACCAAAGTATTGTCAAAAAATATTTTAAAAAATAACCAAAGTAGTTTTAGGTACATGAAAAATTTTTACCCAGCAAATTCAGTAATGTGTGTAGGTTCAATAGTGAATTAGACATAAAATTAAAAAAAGCTTTTTGCTAATGCTAAATAAAGAATTACTTACAGTATAAAAAGAGAACAAATGGAAAATAGAAAGAATTTATAGAAATGAGAATGAAATGTGAACATATGCTATATATCGAATTGATGTTTCTGAAAAATAATACTACAAAAAATACAACAGAGATAATGAAAGATAAAATGGCTGAGAATCTTCCAGACTTCACGAAAGAGAAACATTTGTAGATTAAGAACACATTATAAGCTTATTAAAAGACAGACAAAAATAAATTCACACTTAAGTACATTATACGCAAAACTCAGTATACCAATAAAAAAGACTTTACAACAACCATAGAGAGACATAGAATACCTTCTGAAGAATGATTTATCACACAGTAAGCATTTCAGCAGCAGTCATAGTAACCTAAAAATAACAATTTAAAATAGTGTCCTGAAGATGAAGAATAATCATAGAATAATTAGTGCGAAATAGAGACATTTTAAGATAAAAATGTAGAAAAATATATTCAGTAAAAATAAACAACATAAAGAAAACATGACAACCAGGAACAAATGGCAAGATAAGAAGATGGTAAGTCTGTGACTGAATAGAAATAGACCTTGCTAATTTGAATACCAAAAATAATAATAATTGACTCAGGACTGTCAAAACAGGTGCAATAAAAGAATTAGGTGAAAATAACTTGTAAGACAGGGACTAGAAATTAAAGTATTCTTAGCTCCTTCTAGTACTCAAATAATGGATTTATCCATTGACCCAAACAAGCAACTATGCACTCAGGAAACTTGGCAAATTAGGTATTTATATGTCTTTGAAAAAGTCTCAGTTGAATAGGGAGTATATGGAGAGCCTTAAATTAAAGGTAGCATATCTACTTATTTGCCATGAAAATTGTAATACACATAGTAGGTGGGATCAACACAAATTTGCTTATTTATCATTCTAGAAGTCAAAATTATTTCTTATAGAGTTAAAGTTAAGAGTTATGTAGGGTTGATTTTTTCTGGAGACTCCAGTGGAGAATATTCCTTGCCTTTTCCAGCTTTTAGCGTTTTTTAGTTTGCAACCCAATGTCTTTTCTCTCCAACTTCATGCTTCCGATGTC
>NW_007139513.1:0-4506 GCF_000164805.1 Carlito syrichta | reverse complement strand
TGTAAACTAAGTTGCTTAATCTTTTATGTTTTGAATTTTCCATGATTCTACCCAAAGTTGTAATACTTTTGATTGCCTGTCCTAGGCACTAATACCTATTTGTGGCTGCTTAAAATCATTTTACTCACAAAGAATAGAGTGGCAAAGAAATGAACTTTAAGTTTACAGTTGAAGACTATTTCTTCATATAATTATCACATAATTGTATTAGTTTATATGATTTAGTATTTCTTGCCTACATTTCTCTTTCAATAATCAAGTTGTTTTGTTAAAGTTCACTTAAGTGATTTTGTTTGTATCATCTAGGGATTTCTATCAGTGTATCTACTGCATATAACTACTTTTTACTCTATTAGACATAACGAGCTTTAAGATATTGAGTTAAAATTTCATGATCGTGAGCCTATATTTTGACTTTCAGGATTATTATTTTATTTGCTTACCTGGTTCTGTATACAGGTCTCTTTACTGAATTTCAATAAGGTATTATTATTTAGACACATGTGATTTAAATGGATTAAATTTATGATGTCAAAAATCATATTTAAAAACTTAATTTCTTGCTATATCTTTTACTTATTTAACTCAGGGTCTACTTATGTACATAGTTAATATATTGGTTCAATTTTAATAACTCCATACTTTCACAATTTATAATTTTTTGTCATTTTATCTATGTTTTAATCTATGCTCTTTTGTAGGTAGGATTTAGTATAGCTTCTCTTTCTTTTTTTCTGTAAAATCAAATGCAATTCTTCCCCTAAATTCTATATTGCTTTAGAATCACTTACTTTGTAAACAAAAGGTTTTTCATCACTCAATAATGTCTCTTTTAGAACTACTTTAATACTTTTATTTTTGTTGTTTCCTACATACAATTAAAATAAAAATACCTGTTATCTTTATTTGTTTATCAGTTTCCAAGAATACATTTTAAAATGCAACTTTCAAATATTCATTGACTTTAAGTTTTTTAAAATTGACATATTGCAATTGTATGCTGTAAGATGTGATCCACCGAAGGAAGACCTACACATTTCATATAGTGTCATTATATACTTATAATTTAATCCCATAAGATTTTTATTACAATCGAAGGATAATAATAACGCATAGCACATACAATGGACACACATAGATAAG
Organism: Carlito syrichta; assembly: GCF_000164805.1. NCBI lineage: Eukaryota > Metazoa > Chordata > Mammalia > Primates > Tarsiidae > Carlito > Carlito syrichta. Next base: position 3,363 of record NW_007139513.1, on the reverse strand, counting down.
TGTCATACTAACACCCACGCACAAACCACGCATATCATTCCCATTCAAATAAACCTTACCCAATGTAACATTTAAACGTTATCATTTGTAAGCATTAAATCAGTCATACATACAATCCTAACCCAATTGTGCCAACACACCTAGCTCAGCACCAAGCTCATTCATCACACAATATTTAATTACAGTTTGTGCAAATTACACAAGTCAGACATATTAATGAGAATCTTGTTATTCTCAAACAGCTAAATATGGGGCAATGAGCTTGGTTAACATTTGAAATAGGAACAGTGGCATCATAAATTCGTGAATATCCAATTTCTTCCAAAATACAAATTTCACTTGAGAATGTGAATGTTTGGGGAAAGGGAGGCACAGAGGTTGATAGTACGAAAAAATCTAAAGCAAAAAAAAAAAAAGTACCAAAAACTCTGAACCAGGATTGTTGGGTATGAATAACCTTAGGGCAGGATCCAGGTAGAAGCACCAAGTACTGAGACACAGTATTCCCTGCCCAAACCAGAGATAACAGTTCAAGAAAAAGTAAGTACTCCACCTATAAAAGTCATGAGAGGGGAGTGGAAGGGAAGCAACTGTTCGAACTGTAAACTCTTGTTCAAGCATGAAGCTTTGCAGTTTCCAGAGGGATTTTGGTTTTCAGTAACTATAATGTGCAGAGAATTGTGTTTTGGCAATAAAGGACTAGATGTGAGTGCATCCAGGCTCCAGGCGAACAAATTTTCAGAGGAAAAGTTTGACAAATAGTGGAAGTTAATAGTTGTGTTACACCATACGTTCTGACAGTGTCACAGAATATAGCTTTAGTGAATTGTATGCAGTCCAATCCATATGCTTGACTCCTCATTCAATGCCCAGGATCAAATAATAATACAAACCTTTCAATATACGTACATGCTAGGGTTTTTAGAAGGATATAGACATTATTCTTTTAAATACACGGGCCATACCTGCTCTTTGAGCTTATCTCATGATTTTCATAATATTTGCTGACTGAACAAATGAACGTATGAATCATATACTCACTCCATGTCTATGACCTTTGTTTCATTTTCTAGGAACCACAAAGGTAGGCCTAGGCACTCCAAAACCCAGACTTGCCTATGAAGCAAAACAACAATCATCTGAATCAGCATATTTCAGCTATGACTCCTCTCATTATGTGTTTGCCAGTGCTGTAAGGAAAAAAGGCAGATCATCAAAGTCTAGCTAGATCAGTGCAGTGGGAATCAAACCATACTTATAGAAATTCAGTTCAGCATCTCCTCTTAAACAGTGAACTCAGTTATAACCCTCCCCTTTTCTCCTCTTAAATGGCAGTCTAGGTCTCTATTCTTGTGCCATCAACAGGAATTCATAAATACTTTTCATTTTTGTGGGGAAGGGAGAAAACTCTGAAGATAAATTTTGGAAAAAATAATGTCATATATAGCGGAGGTAGTGAAACTCATAGCCACAGGGTCCACGATGACTATATTATCAATGAAGCTTAAAATTGAAGAATTCTAAAAGTGAAGATTTAATATAAAATAGTAGTACTCCAGGAATTTGACAGTAGAAAATGATGAACAACAATGAATGGTTCATCTACCACGGTTAAGGATACCTAGTGATCGTGACTTGCTTATAGTCACTTAGCTTACAATCAGAAACTATAAAACATATATGTGATGATTTAGAATTTTTAAACACAACAAACAACATATTTGAACTGTAAAGAAGATAATTTAATTGAACAAATGTAGGAATGGTAAATAAGTCTGTTTCAAACTGCTAAAGTTGTAGATTCATAACCAAAGTATTGTCAAAAAATATTTTAAAAAATAACCAAAGTAGTTTTAGGTACATGAAAAATTTTTACCCAGCAAATTCAGTAATGTGTGTAGGTTCAATAGTGAATTAGACATAAAATTAAAAAAAGCTTTTTGCTAATGCTAAATAAAGAATTACTTACAGTATAAAAAGAGAACAAATGGAAAATAGAAAGAATTTATAGAAATGAGAATGAAATGTGAACATATGCTATATATCGAATTGATGTTTCTGAAAAATAATACTACAAAAAATACAACAGAGATAATGAAAGATAAAATGGCTGAGAATCTTCCAGACTTCACGAAAGAGAAACATTTGTAGATTAAGAACACATTATAAGCTTATTAAAAGACAGACAAAAATAAATTCACACTTAAGTACATTATACGCAAAACTCAGTATACCAATAAAAAAGACTTTACAACAACCATAGAGAGACATAGAATACCTTCTGAAGAATGATTTATCACACAGTAAGCATTTCAGCAGCAGTCATAGTAACCTAAAAATAACAATTTAAAATAGTGTCCTGAAGATGAAGAATAATCATAGAATAATTAGTGCGAAATAGAGACATTTTAAGATAGAAATGTAGAAAAATATATTCAGTAAAAATAAACAACATAAAGAAAACATGACAACCAGGAACAAATGACAAGATAAGTAGATGGTAAGTCTGTGACTGAATAGAAATAGACCTTGCTAATTTGAATACCAAAAATAATAATAATTGATTCAGGACTGTCAAAACAGGTACAATAAAAGAATTAGGTGAAAATAACTTGTAAGACAGGGACTAGAAATTAAAGTATTCTTAGCTCCTTCTAGTACTCAAATAATGGCTGAATCCATTGACCTAAACAAGCAACTATGCATTCAGGAAACTTGGCAAATTAGGTATTTATATGTCTTTGAAAAAGTCTCAGTTGAATAGGGAGTATATGGAGAGCCTTAAATTAAAGGTAGCATATCTACTTATTTGCCATGAAAATTGTAATACACATAGTAGGTGGGATCAACACAGATTTGCTTATTTATCATTCTAGAAGTCAAAATTATTTCTTATAGAGTTAAAGTTAAGAGTTATGTAGGGTTGATTTTTTCTGGAGACTCTAGTGGAGAATATTCCTTGCCTTTTCCAGCTTGTAGGGTTTCTTAGTTTGCAACCCAATGTCTTTTCTCTCCAACTTCATGCTTCTAATGTCAATTCCTTCCTCCCCTTTTTGTTTTGACCTACTTTTCTTCTGTTATAAGTGTCTTTGAGATTACATTTAGACACACCCACATATTGAGGATAATCTCCCCATTATAGGATCCTTCACTTTAATTGCATCTATAGAGCCCCCTTGGGCCTTATAAGTAGCAGTCACAATTTCTAGAGATTAAGATATGGACATCTTAGGGTATGAGACTTTATTCAATTTTCCACAATTATCATAAATATAAATATATTAACACTATAACAATATATAGACAGATATCAGATATTAAAATATCTCATATTGCTGCACTCTATGTCCCAGCATAGTTCCA
>NW_007139512.1:0-717 GCF_000164805.1 Carlito syrichta | reverse complement strand
AGCAACTATGCATTCAGGAAACTTGGCAAATTAGGTATTTATATGTCTTTGAAAAAGTCTCAGTTGAATAGGGAGTATATGGAGAGCCTTAAATTAAAGGTAGCATATCTACTTATTTGCCATGAAAATTGTAATACACATAGTAGGTGGGATCAACACAAATTTGCTTATTTATCATTCTAGAAGTCAAAATTATTTCTTATAGAGTTAAAGTTAAGAGTTATGTAGGGTTGATTTTTTCTGGAGACTCTAGTGGAGAATATTCCTTGCCTTTTCCAGCTTGTAGGGTTTCTTAGTTTGCAACCCAATGTCTTTTCTCTCCAACTTCATGCTTCTAATGTCAATTCCTTCCTCCCCTTTTTGTTTTGACCTACTTTCTTCTGTTATAAGTGTCTTTGAGATTACATTTAGACACACCCACATATTGAGGATAATCTCCCCATTATAGGATCCTTCACTTAATTGCATCTATAGAGCCCCCTTGGCCTTATAAGTAGCAGTCACAATTTCTAGAGATTAAGATATGGACATCTTAGGGTATGAGACTTTATTCAATTTTCCACAATGATCATAAATATAAATATATTAAACACTATAACAAATATATAGACAGATAATCAGATATTAAAATATCTCATATTGGCTGCACTCTATGTCCCAGCATAGTTCCAACACACACACACACACACACACACACACACACACACACACACACAC
>NW_007139511.1:0-705 GCF_000164805.1 Carlito syrichta | reverse complement strand
GTTATGTAGGGTTGATTTTTTCTGGAGACTCTAGTGGAGAATATTCCTTGCCTTTTCCAGCTTGTAGGGTTTCTTAGTTTGCAACCCAATGTCTTTTCTCTCCAACTTCATGCTTCTAATGTCAATTCCTTCCTCCCCTTTTTGTTTTGACCTACTTTCTTCTGTTATAAGTGTCTTTGAGATTACATTTAGACACACCCACATATTGAGGATAATCTCCCCATTATAGGATCCTTCACTTAATTGCATCTATAGAGCCCCCTTGGCCTTATAAGTAGCAGTCACAATTTCTAGAGATTAAGATATGGACATCTTAGGGTATGAGACTTTATTCAATTTTCCACAATGATCATAAATATAAATATATTAAACACTATAACAAATATATAGACAGATAATCAGATATTAAAATATCTCATATTGGCTGCACTCTATGTCCCAGCATAGTTCCAACACACACACACACACACACACACACACACACTTTCCAAGCAACTCTTATACAATACATGTACATTGTGTCCACCTAGCTACTCACACCTGGAAACAACTAAAAGCACCTATATTTTGGAACATTGACCAAGAAATAGGCTGTGGTCCTTTTAGTATCTGGTACATAGTGAACAACCAAGATTGACTGAATAGAGGGAATGTTGGGTGTATCGTTTTAATTCGAATTCAATTTAACAGAAATCTTCAAGATGC
>NW_007139510.1:0-831 GCF_000164805.1 Carlito syrichta | reverse complement strand
ATTGCATCTATAGAGCCCCCTTGGCCTTATAAGTAGCAGTCACAATTTCTAGAGATTAAGATATGGACATCTTAGGGTATGAGACTTTATTCAATTTTCCACAATTATCATAAATATAAATATATTAAACACTATAACAAATATATAGACAGATAATCAGATATTAAAATATCTCATATTGGCTGCACTCTATGTCCCAGCATAGTTCCAACACACACACACACACACACACACACACACACTTTCCAAGCAATTCTTATACAATACATGTACATTGTGTCCACCTAGCTACTCACACCTGGAAACAACTAAAAGTACCTATATTTTGAAACATTGACCAAGAAATAAGCTGTGGTCCTTATTAGTATCTGGTACATAGTGAACAACCAAGATTGACTGAATAGAGGGAATGTTGAATGTATCATTTTAATTCGAATTCAATTTAACAGAAATCTTCAAGATGCAAAAGTATGGGCCAACACAAATTCCCCAGAAAGAAAAAAAAACTGGCTTTCTGGTCTCTGATAATCAGAAAGGTACAGACTGAAGCATATAATGGGAAGTCAGTAGAATCTGCTTTTGTCTGCAAGGAGTCAAAGCCTCCAAGCTCATGTGCCCTCATGAAGCAAATGTCTGAAAAAGGGTCCTCAGACTTTGACCTCTGATAACCAACTACTTTTTGAAACACACATGAATTTTTGCCACATCACACCCAACTATTCTAAACATCATATATGCTCTCAGGCTCATGTCTATAAACCCTCATAATTTCATTTTCCTTTCCCTGCTCCCATTTCATCACATACACAGACATGCCCATTATCTCATCCT
>NW_007139509.1:0-770 GCF_000164805.1 Carlito syrichta | reverse complement strand
TGGAACGTTACTGTAATCACACATAGGCATTGATTCTTAGCTCAGGCAGGTAACTAAAATGAAAGTTTTAAACAAAATGGAGTAAGCTGGTTAATATTATTACTTTGCTAGCAGCTTGATTTTATCAACTGATTTAGCTTATTTCACCATCACATCTTCCAAAAAATAATCTATGAATAAGGAATCTAGCCTCCAGACCTAAACACTCCCACTGGGCCCCATACCCCAGCACTGGGGATTAAATTTAAACATGACGTTTTGGGGAGAAAAAATTCAAACTAAAGCAATGGTGAAGGGATTAAGTATGTTAGTTCAGATCTCTCTTCCTTTTCTTATAATGTCACTAATCCCGCTCCCTTGATAATCCATTAACCCATTAACCATTAATCTATTAATCTGTGAATCAATTCATCCATCAAAAGGACAGATCCCTCATGACCCAATCACCTCTTAAAGACCCCACATCTGAATACTGTCACATTTGGGATTATGTCTCAATGGGAGTTTTGCAAGGAATAAAACATTCACATCACAATATCCCATTGTAGAGATAAATCTTGCTATCTTAGGTCAGTTAATGGCTATTTCAAATGGAAACCTTTAAAAAACTCTAAAGAAAAGTGATTTATGAATGCATTCCTGATTTGGGCTCCCTCATGATCCACTTTCAGCACAACAGTCCGGGTAGAGTCTCTCCAAGGGTTGCCTCGGGAAGCATTTGGAAGGTGGGGAGTGCAGCCTCCAGACACAGGGTAGAAAGTTGCTCTATC
>NW_007139508.1:0-672 GCF_000164805.1 Carlito syrichta | reverse complement strand
CCCCCAGGTTCAGGCAATTCTACTCAATTTTTTAAGAAACATCTTTTGAAGATCTTCTTAAAGAACATAGAGTGTTATTTAAATATGTTTTAAAAGAATTATGCCTTCATTAAGTAGGCTCTATTCTAAGTTTGGAACTGAGATTATTGTGTTTTTAAAGTCTTCAATACAGAAAAAGGTGAAGGAGTTAATTTGAGGCATGCTGGAGCTGGATGGGACGGCCTTGAAAGTTTTCAGTGCATTGCACTGACTGAGATTTGGTCTTCATTGATCATTGCATTCTTAGGATGGCAAAGTTGGTGGTTGAGATGTTCAGAGGCTAATGTCACTGATGTATAGTCTTTCTCTCTCTCTAATGTGGCTGCTTAAGTAACTAGAAGAGTAGCTTTGAAAAAATTAACCTTCAAGCCGGGCTCGGTGGCTCAGCCTGTAATCCCGCGCCTTTGGGAGGCTGAGGTGAGTGGATTGCCTGAGCCCGCGGGTTCGAGACCCGCCTGGGCAGCGAGACCTCATCTCTACAATAAATCAAAAAATCAGCCGGGCATGGTAGCGCATGCCTGTAATTCCGGCTACTCGGAAGGCTGAGGCGGAAGGATCGCCTGAGCCCAGCATGTCGAGGCTGTGGTGGCCGGGAGCGGCCACTGCACTCCAGTCTGGGCGACAGAGTGAGAC
>NW_007139507.1:0-8254 GCF_000164805.1 Carlito syrichta | reverse complement strand
TTATCATTGATCATGTTTTAACTTTTCTTGCCCCAAATTTAAATAGTTTACTGAAGCACAATCTCTTATTTTATACCAGTGGGACAAAATGGAGAAAAGGAAGCAAAATAAATGGGTATGTAGGATAAGAGGTTATTTATGAACTAGACATAGAGGAAGGATTTTGGAAAGACACAGGATAATTTAAAAGTGAGGAAAGATGTCTGTGGTAGAAATTTCCTTCCATGACTAATTTCTAATTGTAACTCAACTCACATTGAGGTATGAGCCCTCCACTGAATTTAACTGCCTCAGGAATGTGCCCCCCACTCCATCTGCCACTCCTCACCCCAGTCCACAGGTAGGGTTGTTATCAAGAATGCATTGCTGGAATGTTGGCAGAACTGGAAAGTATAAAAAGTCATTATCAGACTGTCTTGATATTATGTATTTTCAGAACTTGCATAGTTAAAAAAATAAACTAAACCCATGATTTAAAAAGTTTAAAAACTGTTTTTTCTTTTTTTTAAGTTACCTCTAGTATTTCAGAATCCATTATCTTACCATAAAACTTTTTGTATTTTATTAGTTAATATTGTTTCAGTATACAAATCAGCATAAAATTGTTGTAAAACTAACTAGCAACAAGATGGTTTGTGTTAAAATGTTAGTTGATGTTTACAATTTTACTCACAACAATTTAAGGAAATTACATTAAGGAAAATAATATACAGAAAGTTATATGATTAGTTATTAAAGCATTTTCATAGCTTTCTTTTAGTTGCTTATGCAATATTATCATTAGTGTAGTCATTAATAGCTAAATTTTCTGTAAGTTTTTTTTATTAAGCATTGAACCAGAGTTTGATTGGTCAACCTTTGTACTATCTTGATAGACTTGTGTATTTAAGTCCTGTATAGTTTATTTATTCATTTATTTTGTAATTTAAATCATATTTAATGCTTACATAAAATAATTTTAAACACAGTTTATTTTTTGTGTTTGTGTGTGTGTAACTTTTCTGAATTTTCTTTTTTTTATGATCGATATTTTTTATTATGATATTGTGGGGTACAGTTAAGGGTTAGGTATACAAATATACTTTGTTCAGGCACCCTTGTTGATAAAAGGTGTCTCCCCGTCCCCAGACAGATGTTTACTACCATTAATCCCATCTCCCTTCCCCTTCCCCCCCATAGTTTTCCATCACTATCAGTCATTTTCTTATAGTAATACGTTGGGTGACCAAGATTATGGTTATCACTTCACAATGTATGCGCGTATCAAAGCATCACACAGTTCTTAAAGTAATAGAATATTGACATAGTTTGGACAGTTAGCATCATCACAAAATTTGCATCATGCATATTAAGAACAAAAACTACTTTCAGACACTAACATTGAAGGGTTTTTTTCCCCCTTGTTTCTGGGACTATATGAGTGAGAACATGTGATACTCAGATCTTTGTTTCTGTGAGTGGTCACTCAGTATTATAGACTCTAGTTCCATCCAGGTTGCCGCGAAATTCATGATTTTGTTCTTTTTTATGGCTGCATAGTATTCCATCGTGTATATGTACCACATTTTTTAATCCAGTCCTCTTTTGATGGGCAGCAAGGTTGCTTAAATTTCCAACTTTATTAAGGTATACTTGACAAATAAAAATTATATATATTTAAGGTATACAATGTGATTTTTTGATACGCACATACATTGTGAAGTGATAACCATAATCTAGTCAAGTAACATATTTATCACCTCATTATCTCTTTTTATGTGGTAAGAATTCTTAAGATCTACTCTCAGAAAACTTCAAGAAGACACACAGTTCTTAAAGTAATAGAATATTGACATAGTTTGGACAGTTAGCATCATCACAAAATTTGCATCATGCATATTAAGAATAAAAACTACTTTCAGACACTAACATTGAAGGGTTTTTTTTTTCCCCTTGTTTCTGGGACAAATATGGAATCTAGTAATCCTATTTCTTACATTGAGTGAAAACATATTTTACCTAAGGAACTCATTTATTCAACAAATACTTATTGAACACCTGTTCCATACCAGGCACCCTTCCAGTGATCCTTGTATACCAACCTTGAATATTAAATGACATGGGGAAGACTGATCCTGACTTTGTCTAGGACCTATGGAACAGCCACATTGACTTTAGGAACTTCCTTTTTATTGATGCCTGTTCCTTGACCAGTGCAGAGATTGGCTTGGAAGGATACTGGGAAGTCAGACAAATCCTCTCCCTCTTTCCTTTACTGAGTTAGGGTTGTCTGTCTGATGTTAACCTTACCCTCCCAATTCAGTGCTGCTTCCTGCCTTCTACCAAGCTAAAACCTGGCCCCACTGGAGAACAGGGTGTGGTGTTGGACAGAGTTTGTTGAGTTATATCTGAAATCATGTTATGCTGGGGTTACTGGATCACTGTAGACATTTCTAGGATTTTGTATACATGTTGTTAATTTGATGTTTGTTTATTATGTTATATGTAATGTTAATTTGAGGTATATGTGGATGTCAATATTTTCTACTCAATTTTTAAAAATTAAATAAAATTAAATTTTATTTTGAGTCGGAGTCTCACTCTGTTGCCCAGGCTGGAGTACAGTGGCACGCTGCTCATGGCCACCACAGCCTCGACCTGCTGGGTTTAATCTAGCCTTCTGCCTCAACCTTCCAAGTAGCTGGAACTACAGATGCATGGCATCATGCCCAGCTACTTTTTGGAATTTATTGTAGAGACAAGGTCTCACCAAGTTGCCCAGGAAGGTCTTGAACCCCCAGGTTCAGGCAATTCTACTCAATTTTTTAAGAAAATCTTTTGAAGATCTTCTTAAAGAACATAGAGTGTTATTTAAATATGTTTTAAAAGAATTATGCCTTCATTAAGTAGGCTCTATTCTAAGTTTGGAACTGAGATTATTGTGTTTTTAAAGTCTTCAATACAGAAAAAGGTGAAGGAGTTAATTTGAGGCATGCTGGAGCTGGATGGGACGGCCTTGAAAGTTTTCAGTGCATTGCACTGACTGAGATTTGGTCTTCATTGATCATTGCATTCTTAGGATGGCAAAGTTGGTGGTTGAGATGTTCAGAGGCTAATGTCACTGATGTATAGTCTTTCTCTCTCTCTAATGTGGCTGCTTAAGTAACTAGAAGAGTAGCCTTGAAAAAATTAACCTTCAAGCCGGGCTCGGTGGCTCAGCCTGTAATCCCGCGCCTTTGGGAGGCTGAGGTGAGTGGATTGCCTGAGCCCGCGGGTTCGAGACCCGCCTGGGCAGCGAGACCTCATCTCTACAATAAATCAAAAAATCAGCCGGGCATGGTAGCGCATGCCTGTAATTCCGGCTACTCGGAAGGCTGAGGCGGAAGGATCGCCTGAGCCCAGCATGTCGAGGCTGTGGTGGCCGGGAGCGGCCACTGCACTCCAGTCTGGGCGACAGAGTGAGACTCCAACTCAAAAAAAAAAAAATTAACCTTCAGATGTGTAGCTGCAAGGTTTTAAGTTTGCTTTAAAGCTGTGGCTTTGTGTGATTGCTAGGTAAGTTCACTCAAGAATGGGAAATATAAATTATTTATATTTCAGGTATTACTGAACAGGTGGCAAAATGAAAAGAATTTTATCATCTTTGAATGAAAGTAAGAACAGATGTCCAATGAGTGAACTATTTTGTGGATATTTTTGTCCTTGGGATATGATATTTAGAATCTCAAAATACAAGGGGGGGATCCCTCCAAAATTGAATTTATTTCAAAAAATGTTTTGTATTTATTCTTACACGTTTAAATTTCAGTCACCTTCAAAGTACTCCCCATTTGATGCAACACACGTCTTGAGGTGCTTTTTCCGATGCTCAAAACAGATTTTGAACTAATCAATTTTGATGCCTTTTAGTGCTTCTGCTGGTTTTTGTTTCACCTTTTCCACCTTAGCAAAATATTTCCTTTTGAGGACTTTTTCATCCAAGGAAACAAAAGTCACTCAGGGCAGTATTGGGAGATTAGAGAGGGTGGGGCATAGGAGTCATATTGTTTTTGGTTAGAAACTGCAGAACATTGAGTGCAGTGTGGGCAAGTGTGCTCATAAATCACTCATCATGACATGGACAAACTTGTTGAAAGAATCTCAACAACAAAAAAAATTCACTAAAGCTGAACCACAGCCTCTCAGAACAATGCTAGCTGGTACGTACACTGATGCCAGTAGGTTCCTAGAACACTTAGTGAGGAAGTCTTTACCACAAGGGACCTGCCTTCCAAAAAATAATTTTGGGGTTTTTTTTGTGTGGGGGGTTCTCCCTTGTATTTTTTGAGGAACAGTGTTTAAGAAGTCAATAGTTTGAGTCTTGTTCTCAGATCCTTGAATGAACCTACTGGAAAATTAGAAAATGGATTCCTGGATATATCTTGAGTCCAACCACTTCTTCCTTACTCTGCTGCCATTTTCAGAGTTCAAGACTTTGGTGCATTTCTCTTGGATTGTTGCCTTGACCTGTTGATAGTCCCTCTGCTGCCATTCTTTCCTTTCCATTTAGATCATTTCATACCACTCAGAACCCTCTGATAGCCCACCACACCCTAAAACCTCAGAGTCCTCTCTATGGCCTGCAGTCCCATGTGATGGGGCCCCTGCCTGCCCCTCACCTTCCATCTGCTCCAGCCTCCCTAATTTGCTGTGGCTGGTATGTGGCAGGCTTACTCCCACCTTAGAGAGCTCTTACCTGTGCCTTCTAGTTCTCTTGTCACTTTCATTTAGTCCCTGATTAACTGTTACTTCCTCAGAGAGACTCCTCTGACTATCCTACTTAAAGCTAGAACCCTGTCTCCTTTGCTTTATTTTTTGTTGTGGTATTTAATGCTACTTGATGTACTCCATTTTGTAGTTTACTGCCACTTCCAGACTAAACTTCAAGAGCTCAGAGACTTTGTCACTAGAGTGCCTAGCCAGCGTATGAGCTTATCATATGTGCTCAAATATTAGTTGAATGAATACCGGTGCTATTGGTGTTATTATGTCCTGAATTAAACATTCCTGGCACGTGTGTAGTTTTAATGCTTACAGATGTGAACAAGTATCTGGCTAAATGAATAAGTGGGTAGGCACAACTTTTCTCCTTCACTTCCTTCCCCACTGCAATCCTTTAACTTCTTATATTGTACTGGGCATGTAGTATGTTAAAAAAAAAAAATCTCTCTCAAGAACAATTTGAGTAATGTAGTTAGGTGGATCATCCAGCAGAGGGTAGTAGAGCCAGGGCTTTAGAAAGAGCAACTGGAATCATAGGTTTTATTTTGCATAAAACCAAAAGTTCATTTTAGTAGCCATTTTCTTTAAAGCTGTAGTGGACCTTCAGTGACAGTTAGGCCCTGATTTTGTGTAAGATGATGTCTGATCTTAATTGGTATCTTAATTTAAAATATTAAAATGTTAGGATGAAGGGGCAATTTTTAAACTGTTTGTAGTTTTTTAACAGGTGATGTGAAATAAAATACTTTTTTAAAAAGTGAATAAATATAAAACTTTCTAACTAACTATATGGGACAAAAGTGTAGCTTTAAAACAGGTATTTAGCAACATTTTCTAACCTGCTCTGTGAAAAATAAAAACAAAATAAACAACTAATACTCTTTTTCTCTGACATTTTATTTTTAAGAGGTAGGGGTCTCATTATGTTGCTCAGACTGGCTTCAAACTCCTTCTGCCTCAGCCTCCTGAGTAGCTGAGATTACTGCAACCAGCTCTCCAAAATTGTACTTTCACATGAGATATTTTCATGTGAAACATTCAACACACTTACTGGTGGTTGTGCTGCAGTGAGCTGCCCTTACACGGTTGTTCACCATGATTGAGATGGGCAGAGAAGCATGTGAGAGAGCACCTGATATACAAATGGAAGATGGTGCGCACACACACTTTCCACCCAATCTTTGCATTAATTTGCCATCTGTACAGTGGTGGCAGTCTGTGAGTCCAGTATATATCTTTATAAATTTAGCATATTTAATCTTTAAAATAAAATATCTAAAACCCCCTACTTACTGCTAAAATTAAAAACTATACAGATGATTATGCTTTTGCATGGTGCAGCCGTTTGATTTTTCTTCCCCCTCTCTATTCCAAGTACACATTTTATTTATTTGAAGAAGTAAGTTGTGCTTTAGAGCAGTGGTCTTCAACCTTTTTGGCATCAGGAACCAGTTTTGGGGAAGACAGTTTTTCAATTGAATGGGGGTGGGGGGATGATTTTGGGATGATTCAAGTGCGCTGCATTTATTGTGTGATTTATTTCTATTATTATTACATTTTAATATATAATGAACTACAACTCATCATAATGCAGAATCATTGGAAGCCCTGAATTTGTTTTCCTGCAACTAGATGGTCCCATCTGGGGGTGATGGGAGGCAGTGACACCCGAAGTGTGTTGCTTATGTCCAGTCTACTCTGTTATTTTGTTTTGATTGCTGTCACTGCAGAAAACCCTGCTTCACAAAGATAGGACATTGAAAATGGAAGCAGGCTTTTCAGTACTTTTGTGGCAATCTCAGGATACTCTATCAGAACAGAAGATTTGGAGATTTGAAGTTGTCTCAAACATATTTTTAAGACCATCATCATTTGTGATCTCAAGCAGTTGATTCTCTTCTAGCATAGACAAAGTTAATTCACCTGGCTTATTCACAAATTGGGCACGGATCCATTCCTTCCCTGTTTGGGGTTTTTTTGTGGTTGGAAAGTAATGTTCAAACTTTTTTGAAAGCTGAGATAGGTGATCATGCATTAACTAGGAGAAAGAAGGCCCTGACTCCGTCTCTTTAAAAATCTGCTAATGTTTGAAACATGTCAAAAATCCCAGTGTTCATTCATCACTCCCATAACTCTAGTTTGGCTTTGAATGTAGCTGCTTTATTTGCTGACCTGAGCACAGTTGTCTGTCTTTTTCTTTTGAAGTGACAGATTGAGTTCGTTGAGCAGGTTGAATATGTCACACAAGTAACCAAGTTTTGCGACCCATTCTTTGTCACTGAAACATGCTGCCAGTGGTGACTGTTGTTCTAAAAGAAATCTCTGGAGTGACTCTTGTAACTTAAAAACTCTGGCCAGTGATCTACCTTTAGAAAGTCATCTCACTTCTGTGTATGAGAGAAGATGTGTGTGTTCTGCATCCATCTCCTCACAAAGCTGTACAGACAGATGTGGCTAAGGGCATATACTTAATGTGGTGATAATTTAATCACATACTGCAAAATGTAAATCAGGTGACATTTCTGGCTAGCTGGCATCCTCTATGCATGACACAGTGTGTAGACTCACATTCAGAAGCGACCTCTTTGGCCCAAGTAGTGAAACCAGAAAGTTGTCCAATCAAGGCAGCCACTATGTCCTGGCATATACCGACACAAAATGACAGTTCAGTTTTCCAGATATGTAATTATTCAAAGGCTTGAATAGTTCTGCAGCTATAGTATTGATTGGCAACAAAAGTGCACATAACATATCTTCTTGCACATCCTCCTGAAAAATATGCCATGTAAAAACAAGTGGTAGACTCATCAACCCAGAGTGCATACCATGATGACTTACTAATCCTCTCTAACAATTGTTCCTCAATATCTTCTGCTATTTCATCAATTTGTCTAGTTATGGTGCTAGCCCAAAAAGGAACACCTGCCACCCTTTGAACTTCAACCTCTTCTAAATAGTTCCTGACAAATGTCCTTAGCAGCAGGCAAGATCAACTCTTCACTAATAGTAAAGGGCTTCTTAGCTTTATCAATGTGGTTAGCCACTAAGAATGATTGCTGTCAGTGCAGACACATTTGATGAAGTGATGGCCTTCAATAATTGCTTCTGTTTTTTGTGTTGACTTTTTTTTTTCTTTTGAAAAAACTCCAAAGTGTCTTTTCCTGCAGGGTGTTTGGTCTCCATATGGTGAAGCATTTTTGAAGGTTTTCATGGTTTCATTGGATAGCTGGCTGTCACATATTATCCAAAGCGGGCTTGGAGAATGTGATTCACCTGTTGTAATTAACCCATAATTTAAATTGGACTCTTGGTATTTTATTTTCAATGAAGGTTTCTTTTTGTTGGCAGTCTTAAAGTCTTCAGCTGTCTCATCATTGGGTCTTTCCCTCTTTTCAAAAGTCTTCCAGTGACATTTGTTTTTCATTTTGGCTATGGTTAGCCTCTGGGCTTTCTAAAACTGTGACCGAGACAGTATGCAGTACAGGAAGAGGCATCGATGGAAGTGGTAAATAAA
>NW_007139506.1:0-1262 GCF_000164805.1 Carlito syrichta | reverse complement strand
TTCTCTTTATCTTAAAAAAAGTCATTTTACTTTAGGGAAAAGTGTACCATACAAGATCTTTCTCATACGAATTATTCTCTTTTTAACTTTTGTTACATAAAATACCTATATTTATACCTATAATTTTCTCCACCTTTTGTGCATACTTAATGGCTCTTTTTAAAATCTTGTTTCATAAATAGCCTTTAAATTTGACAGAAATTATTTTCTTTTAGTAAGAACACAAAGTTTTGTTTTTCTTATAATGATGTATTCATCAAAATGCATCTTAACATTGTACACTTTACAAAGAGAATTAAATATTAACCAGAATGGTTAGACACCTTAAGTTTTTTAAAAATCTTAAGAAGTAGAAAACCTGGAATTGTCTGTCACATCAGTACTTTGCAGATAAGAACCATGTAATAATTATGTGAGCAGTAAGTATTTCCACAGAATGGGAGAGACAAGTTGGCACCAGGATGTACAACAAGGTCTCGGCATCTGGGATCAGCAAAGCCTTCAAACTCAGCAAAAGGAAAAAAACAGACAACAGGTATAAAACAGGGGCAAAAGACATGAATAGACATTTTTCAAAAGAAGATATATGGGCAGCCAGCAGACACATGAAAAAGTGTTCAGCCTCAGAAATCAAAACCACACTGAGATACCACCTAACCCCTGTAAGAATGGCCATCATTAATAAAACAAACAACGGATGCTGGGGAGGATGTGGAGAAAAAAGAACGCCTCTACACAGCTGGTGGGATTGCAAACTTGTACAACCTCTCTGGAAAACAGTGTGGCGATTTCTGAAAGAATTAGAAATTGACCTTCCATATGACCCAGCAATTCCCATATTGGGAATATACCCAGAAAAACTCAAATTACTCTATGAAAAAGATAACTGCACACGTATGTTTGCTGCATCTCTATTCACAATAGCAAAAACATGGAACCACCCATGCTGCCCATCGAAGCTGGACTGGATAAAAAAATGTGGTAAATATACACAATGGAATATTATGCAACCATAAAGAAGGACAAATATATGGACTTTGCAGCAACCTGAATGGATTTGGAGTTGATCATACTCAGTGATTTATCACAGACACAAAGAACAGAGTTCCATATGTTCTCACTTATAAGAGGACCTTGAGCAATTGTAATGCTGTGGGAAAGCAACTGGCAGTAATGGGAAACTGCCGGTGGCAGGGGGGTGTGATTGGCAGTTGAGGGAAACTGCTAGGGGAGGGAGGGGCATACCTCATCAACAGGGGTAA
>NW_007139505.1:0-2934 GCF_000164805.1 Carlito syrichta | reverse complement strand
CCCTGACTAATTTGGTTTATTGTATAGATGAGGTTTTGCCAAGTTCCCCAGTCTATCTCAAACCCCTGAGCTCAGGTAATCCTCTCGCCTCTGCCCCTCAAAGTACCAAGATTACAGGCATGAATCACTGTGCCTGGCTCCAACCCAATTTTGTAACCTCCTAAGCTCAGTTTTGCAAGCCTCATTCTTCCCTTTATCCCTCTATAAGTCTAGAAAACTTGACATAAACTTTTTTGGGGGTTAGAGTCTCACCCTGTTGCCCAGGCTGCAGGGTAGGGGCATGCTCACGGCCACCACAGTCCTGACCTACTGGGTTCAGGCAATCCCACTGCCTCAGCCTTCCAAGTAGGTGGAACTACAGGCCTGCACCTCCATGCCTGGCTACTATTTTGATTTTTATTGTAGTGACAAGGTCTCGCCAAATGCCCAAACTGATCTCGAACCCCTGGACTCAGCTACTCCTCTCACTTTGACCTCTCAAAGCTCTGGGCTGTCAGCCATAAGCCACCATGACAGGCTCTTTTTTTAGTATTAAAATGTCCACTTTAGCTGGTTAAGTTAGCTCATGCCTGTCATCCCAGCACTTTGGCATGCAGAGGAGAGAGGATTTCCTGAGCCCATGAGTTTGAGACCAGTCTGAGCAATGGAGTGGTCAGAACTCAGTTCTACAATAAATTTAAAAAATAGCCTGTCATGGCTGTGCTTGCCTATCATTCCAACTACTTGGAAAACTGAGGCAGAAGGATTCTTGAGCCCAGCAGAAGACCGAGGCTGCAGTGGCCATGAGCATGACACTGCACTCCAGTCTGGGATATAGAGTGAGACTGTGACCTAAAAATAATATTAATAAATAAATAAAAGAAATTTAAAGTATTAGGATTTATATTTTTGATTTATAATTTCCAGTCAATTTTTTTTGTTTTTTCTCTAAATTTTTTTTCTGAGTTGTGGTTTCACTGTGTCACCCAGGGTTGAGTGCAGTGGCTTGCTCAAGGCCTCCACAACCTTGACTTTCTGGGCTTAGGTCATCCTTCCTCCTCTGCCTCCTGAATAGCTGGTATCACCATACCTGGATAATTTGGTTTATTGTACAGACCAGGCCTTGCCAAGTTGCCCAGGCTGGTCTTGAACCCCTGGGCTCTGGCAGTTCTCTTACTTCTGCCCCCCAAAGTGCTGGGATTACAGGTATGAGCCACTGTGCCTGGCTCCAACCCAATTTTGTAACCTGCTAAACTTAGTTTTGCAAACCTCATTCTTCCCTTTATCCATTTTTAACTTAGAACACTTGACAGTTAATTTTTGTTGCTGTTGTTGTTGTTTTTTGGAGTTGAAGTTTCACTCTGTAACTGAGGCCAGAGTGGAGTTGCACACTCATGGCCACACCATTGTCAACCTACTGGATTCCAGCAATCCTTCCACTTCAGCCTTCCATATAGCTGGAAGTACATTCATGTGCTACTACACCCAAGTAATTATTTATCTATTTATTGTATAGATGAGGTTTGGCCAAGGTGCCCGAGTAGGTCTCAAGCCCATGGACTCAGGTGATCCACTCACATCGGCCTCCCAAAGTGCTAGGATTACAGGCTGAGCCACCAAGCCTGGGTGAAAATCACTCTTAAGAACCTCTGTATAATATCTGGTCCCATCTACAAATACAGTTTATTAAGCCTTTTCATCAATTCTAACTGAATTAGTAGGTTAACTATATTTTTCTGGCCAGGCTCAGTGGCTTACACCTGTAATCCCAGCATTTTGGAGACTGAGTCAGGAAGATCACTTGAGCCCATGAGTTTGAGGCCAACCTAGGAAACAGGGTGAGACTGCCTCTGCTAAAAAAAAAAAAAATTTGCTGAGCATAGTGGTATGTGCATGTAGCACCAGCTACTCAGGAGGTTGAGGTGGGAGGATAACCTGTGCCCAAGAGTTTGAGGTTGCGAGGAGCCATGATCCTGCCACTGCACTCCAGCCTGGTTGATAGATTTAGACTCCATTTCACAGCATATGAAAGGGTAAACTGAGGCAAAGTAGGCCGGTGCTGTGGGATAATGCAGAGATTTGGGACAGAAAAGCAAAAAAATTGATTATCCATGTTAGACAGATAGAAAGGGGCCTATGCCCAGGGTTTTGGATGCAGGAGTTTTTAAGGTCAGAGCTTTTATTGGGACATAGGGAATAGATAAAAACTTTCCCATCAGCTGTGATCTTAAGTGCTGACAAGATTAATAAGGTGCCTTGAGGTTGTTAGGGCAACCTGTATCTTGTGACTTCAGACAGGATACTGGTGGACAGTCATGGAAAGTTTATCACTATAGATCATCAGGTCAGCCTGACTTCATATACCTGGAAAACAAATCCTGTGAAAGCATTAGCCAAGAGGTTACAAGCAACTATCATCTTATTCAAACAACTAGTTCTGTGAGCTAATGATCAAAGAAGGGCTGAAACAAGTTGCTGCTTTAAGCATGACTAAGCTGTACAGACAACTTTAGTGTTCTCCAGTCATTTTTTTTTTAATTGAGTTGGAGTCTCACTATTGCCCAGACTGGAGTGCAGTGACCATTTCTGGCCACCGCAGCCTCGACCTGCTGAGCTCTGGCAATCCTTCCCCCTCAGCCTTCCAAGTATCTGGAACTACAGGCGCACGCTACCACGCCCTAATTTTTTTTAATTTATTGTAGAGATGAGATCTTGCCTGCCCAGGTGGGTCTCGAACCCGCGGGCTCAGGAAATCCACTCACCTCAGCTTCCCAAAGGCATGGGATTACAGGCTGAGTCACCGAGTCTGGCTTATTTTTGTTTTTTTAGTTTTTATTTTTTTAGTTGGAGTCTCACTCTGTTGCCCAGGTTGGAGTGTAGTGACATGCTCACAGCCACCGCAGCCTCAACCTACCAGGCTCAAGTGACCCATCCACCTCATCCTCCACGTAGCTG
>NW_007139504.1:0-775 GCF_000164805.1 Carlito syrichta | reverse complement strand
GACGGGGCAAGATGGCGATGGCATAGGTGAACTGGTGAGATTCTCTGAACGTGAGTTCCCAAAAAGGCTATCACTTCGCTACCCCCATCCCCCAGCCCACCACCAACCACGCTGGGGTCAGGCCCGGGAACTTCAGTCCCACGCAAGGCCAGATATTGCACCCCTCCCCCCACTGCTGCCGTTCTACTCATGTGTGGAAGTCTCCGGTCCCAGCCCCCTCCAGATCCCTCCCCGGCTGCACTGTCTCCAAGCCCGGGCACCCGGCATCAAGCCACCGGTCACACAGGGAGGCTCTGGGCACCCGCCCCTCAGAGACGCTGGTTCCATTTCTGGCTGAAGTACTTTGTAGGGTCCCAGTGCCACTCTCGCTGTTTAGAGCCTGCCCTTTGGAACTTTGGAGCTCTGGAACTCCGGGTCCACCCTGGCTGAGGCACGCAGCATGAGACCCCAAACCAGAAGACCCAGACAAGCAGAGAAAAACAGACCTGCTTAAACTGCTTTGCCATTCTCCAGGCAAAGACTTCCATTGCCCTGCCCACCTATCAACAAACTTTACCTCATTTCCTAAGGCCAGGTATTGCAGCATGCTGGGAAGTTTTGGGTCCCTGCTCCCTCCAGCTCTCTCCCCGGCCCGGTACCCGGCACTGCAGGTCGCACAGGGGAGGCTCTGAGTGCCCGCCCCTCAGAGAACACCGGTTCCATTACTGGCGAAATACTCTGTAGGGTCCCAGCGCCACTCTCATCATTTACAGCCTGCCCTTTGAACTTTGGAGCT
>NW_007139503.1:0-891 GCF_000164805.1 Carlito syrichta | reverse complement strand
TCACAATACACATTAACTCTAAATGGATCAAGACCTAAACATAAAACACCAAATTATAATAATCTTAGAAAACACAGGAGACACCTTTATGGGAACTGGAACTGGGAACTAATTCCTCTTCAGGACCCTAAATGCCCATACCTTAAGAAGTAAGTATGTTAGACAAGTAGGATCTCATCAAATTAATAAACTTCTGTAAAATAAAAGAAACCAACAAAAGAAGAGGGAGACAACCCACAGAATGGGAATAACTATTCTCCAACTATAGATCTGACAAAGGCATAACATCTATAATCTACAAGAAACTCAAACACTCAGAAAAAAACAGACAAATAGTCCCTTTAGTAAGTGGGCAAAATACATGATTGGATATATCGCATAAGAAGGGATAAGGGCAGCCAGCAGACACAGGAAAATGTGCTCAGCCTCATTCATCATCAAAGAAATGCAAATGAAAACCACATTGAAATACCACATATACCCTGTAAGAATGGCCACCATTAATAAAACAAACAATAACAGATGCTGGTAAGGATTTGGGGGGAAAAAATGCTTCTACACTGCATGTGGACTGAAAACTAGAGCAACATCTTTGGAAAACAGTCTGGCGGTTTCTAAAGGGACAAGAAATTGACCTACCATGTGACTCAGTAATTCCCCTCTATATGCCTGGAGGAGCTGAAATCATATTACCAAAAAGATACCTGCACAAATATGTTTTTTGCAGCTCTAATCACAAATGAAAAAAACATGGTGCCAACCTTGTTGCCCATCAAAGCTGGAATGGATAAAATAAATTTGGTATATACACAAAATGGAATATTATGCAGCCATGAAAAAGGACAGATATAAGGATTTTGCAGAACATTTGATGGATATGAGGTCAGTCAT
>NW_007139502.1:0-998 GCF_000164805.1 Carlito syrichta | reverse complement strand
TAATAAACTTCTGTAAAATAAAAAGAAACCAACAAAAGAGAGGGAGACAACCCACAGAATGGGAATAACTATTCTCCAACTATAGATCTGACAAAGGCATAACATCTATAATCTACAAGAAACTCAAACACTCAGAAAAAAACAGACAAATAGTCCCTTTAGTAAGTGGGCAAAATACATGATTGGATATATCACATAAGAAGAGATAAGGGCAGCCAGCAGACACAGGAAAATGTGCTCAGCCTCATTCATCATCAAAGAAATGCAAATGAAAACCACATTGAAATACCACATATACCCTGTAAGAATGGCCACCATTAATAAAACAAACAATAACAGATGCTGGTAAGGATTTGGGGAAAAAATTGCTTCTACACTGCATGTGGACTGAAAACTAGAGCAACATCTTTGGAAAACAGTATGGCAGTTGCTAAAGGGACAAGAAATTGACCTACCATGTGACTCAGTAATTCCCCTCTATATGCCTGGAGGAACTGAAATCATATTACCAAAAAGATACCTGCACAAATATGTTTTTTGCAGCTCTAATCACAAATGAAAAAAACATGGTACCAACCTTGTTGCCCATCAAAGCTGGAATGGATAAAATAAATTTGGTATATACACACAATGGAATATTATGCAGCCATGAAAAAGGGCAGATATAAGGATTTTGCAGAACATTTGATGGATATGAGGTCAGTCATTCTCAGTGATTTATAATGGAAAAAAAGAACAGAGTTCCATATGTTCTCCCTCATGAGCTGAATTTGATCAATTATAGTGCTATAAGAAAGTGACTGGTAGTAGTGGAAAACTGTTTAGGGGGAGGTGTGAGATTGGCAGTGGATGGATTACAAAGGGAGGGAGGGCCATAAGTCATCAACCAGGGACCCTGCATAATCAATGTTTGTATATCTAACTCTGAATTGTACCCCACATTTTTAAAATAGTAAAATAAATAAATGAAAGCTGTAAAACATGCAACTGACTTCATT
>NW_007139501.1:0-802 GCF_000164805.1 Carlito syrichta | reverse complement strand
TTCATCATCAAAGAAATGCAAATGAAAACCACATTGAAATACCACATATACCCTGTAAGAATGGCCACCATTAATAAAACAAACAATAACAGATGCTGGTAAGGATTTGGGGAAAAAAATTGCTTCTACACTGCATGTGGACTGAAAACTAGAGCAACATCTTTGGAAAACAGTATGGCAGTTGCTAAAGGGACAAGAAATTGACCTACCATGTGACTCAGTAATTCCCCTCTATATGCCTGGAGGAACTGAAATCATATTACCAAAAAGATACCTGCACAAATATGTTTTTTGCAGCTCTAATCACAAATGAAAAAAACATGGTACCAACCTTGTTGCCCATCAAAGCTGGAATGGATAAAATAAATTTGTTATATACACATAATGGAATATTATGCAGCCATGAAAAAGGGCAGATATAAGGATTTTGCAGAACATTTGATGGATATGAGGTCAGTCATTCTCAGTGATTTATAATGGAAAAAAAGAACAGAGTTCCATATGTTCTCCCTCATGAGCTGAATTTGATCAATTATAGTGCTATAAGAAAGTGACTGGTAGTAGTGGAAAACTGTTTAGGGGGAGGTGTGAGATTGGCAGTGGATGGATTACAAAGGGAGGGAGGGCCATAAGTCATCAACCAGGGACCCTGCATAATCAATGTTTGTATATCTAACTCTGAATTGTACCCCACATTTTTAAAAATATTAAAATAAATAAATGAAAGCTGTAAAACATGCAACTGACTTCATTTGTTTTATTCTTTTTTTTTTTTTTTTACTTTAAACATGGTTACAATTGA
>NW_007139500.1:0-797 GCF_000164805.1 Carlito syrichta | reverse complement strand
CTGTCTTTGTTTCTTCATGCACCACTGGCTTCCTGGATCTGTCCCCCCAAGTGTCCCCCAACAGCCTCTGATGTCCCAAGTGTCACCATGTGACTCACTCCTTTTGAGGCAGAATCTTGCTCTTCATTTCCTTTGTATAACAAAATCTTGACAATATCTTCTGTATAAATTAATAAAAGGTAAAATGGAGCTGTTATGTACCTAATTCAAATGTTGGTATAATTGAGACTTTATTTTAATCTCACCTTTTTAAATTCTGATATCAATATGTGGCCGAATTTTTATATAGATTTATATAAAATGTACAAGAAACTTCTGTCGTAAATGCTTATATATTTTCTAGCCTCACACTACATAAAAATTAACATGATTTTATATCAGCATAATTGGCTTTCCATATTTTAAGCTTTATTAAATTTGCATCGATATAGGAAACACCCCAAATTAAAAATTCTCTTAAATGTTGATTCTAGCTGGGCTTGGTGGCTCAGCCTGTAATCCCTCGCCTTGGGAGGCTGAGGTGAGTGGATTGCCTGAGCCCACGGGTTCGAGACCTGCCTGGGCAACTTGGCAAGACCTCATCTCTACAATAAATGAAAAAATTAGCCAGGCATGGTAGCGTGCACCTGTAGTTCCAGCTACTTGGAAGGCTGAGCTGGAAGGATCGCCAGAGCCTAGCCGGTCAAGGCTGCGGTGGCTGGGAGCGGCCACTGCACTCCAGTCTGGGCGACAGAGTGAGACTCCAACTCAAAATAAATAAATAAATAAATAAACATTGATTCTCAGTTTTGGACTTG
>NW_007139499.1:0-766 GCF_000164805.1 Carlito syrichta | reverse complement strand
CACCCCAAATTAAAAATTCTCTTAAATGTTGATTCTAGCTGGGCTTGGTGGCTCAGCCTGTAATCCCTTGCCTTGGGAGGCTGAGGTGAGTGGATTGCCTGAGCCCACGGGTTCGAGACCTGCCTGGGCAATTTGGCAAGACCTCATCTCTACAATAAATGAAAAATTAGCCAGGCATGGTAGCGTGCACCTGTAGTTCCAGCTACTTGGAAGGCTGAGGTGGAAGGATCGCCAGAGCCTAGCAGGTCAAGGTTGCAGTGGCTGGGAGCGGCCACTGCACTCCAGTCTGGGCGACAGAGTGAGACTCCAACTCAAAATAAATAAATAAATAAACATTGATTCTCAGTTTTGGACTTGTTTTTGCATGAACTCAAATTACAGAGGAGTGATGCTTTTGTATAGTAAAAAGAGACGACTCTGTAGTCCTGCCTAATTAGAGTTAGAGTTCCACCACTTGTTCAGTTAACATTGACCTTGGGATATTTGTAGTTGTGGAGGACTGTGTCCCAGCCATTGCACATTATGGCTCTCGCAGCTTGAGGGTGCTGCATTGTTGTCTCAAATGTGCCTTCTTAAGTCGAGTTGGAAGGATTTGTAGTCTTAAGACTTCATTTTATTTAAAAATATTAACCTTTAGTCATGAATCCTTTTTAAAAAAATTTGTCTAAGTTTAGTGCAAAGGCTCTTCTGTGAAATAAGTATTGATTTGTATATGCTGAAATAAAATGCTGTATAGAATGTAGCATGTTGATGTCTCTCACTATGT
>NW_007139498.1:0-3754 GCF_000164805.1 Carlito syrichta | reverse complement strand
AAAGAATTATTTTCCCCAAAACTGAAGAGTGCTTTGTCCTAGACATATAAACTGGATTTAAAAAGCGAGTGAGAGACATACCAAAACAAAAAACACCTCTTCTTGTCATTTCTCAAGTACATAATTTTCAAATTGGTGTGCATATTTCTGGTTATTTTAGTTTCCCTTTCTGTTTTTTCCTCTTAAGTCTTGTACTGAGACACAAATCACTGTCACATGTATTACTTTTTAAAGGAACTAATCAACAGCAGCAAAATTTCCATTTTTGATTAAATTTTTGTTTGTGCTTCCAGGGAAAATTTTGTTTACTTGTATTGTTTACACCAAGTGGAAAAAAACATTTGGTGGGGGTAATATTTTGTAAAAAAATGTTTTACCTGCTGGACTCGGTGGCTCAGCCTGTAATCCCGTGCCTTTGGGAGACTGAGGTGAGTGGATTGCCTGAGCCCGTGGGTTCGAGACCTGCCTGGGTAGTGAGACCTCATCTCTACAATAAATCAAAAAATCAGTCGCATGTGGTAGCACATACCTGTAATTCCGGCTACTTGGAAGGCTGAGGTGGAAGGATTGCCAGAGCCCAGCAGGTCGAGGCTGCGGTGGCCAGGAGCGGCCACTGCACTCGAGTCTGGGCAACAGAGTGAGACTCCAACTCAAAAAAAAAAAGTTTTACCCTGGACAAATTTAGTCTTTTCACAAATATTTACCATCAATGCATAGAAACAACTGTACTCTCTAATGCATCTTTAGAAGTAGTAATAGTTAAAGTAAAATCTTAGACAATTAAGTTAATTACAAATACTTTCATCCAAGGAATGCTTGAGCTTCCAAATATGGAAAACTGACCCTTACATATGTCACTGGTAAAACAAATGCCAGGCAACCCCGTCGGGTCCCCCCCCCCCACTGTGGGAGCTGGCCTGTCCTCTCAATAAATCCTGCTTTCTAAAAAAAGCCAATATTTTGAAAGTAAAGTCAGTTGATCTATACCTTGGTTTTGCTTCAATATCTGCATCATATGAAAGTAGGTTTTTTGCCATTGATATATTCTGATTATAGACAGCATTGTGGAGAGCAGTGAGGCCAAGCATATCCGGAATATTTGCATCGGCACCATGTTCTAGAAGAATAGTCGTACATTCCTCTTCCTGGCATTGCACGGCCTGTCAGTAGTAGACCAAGAAGTAGATCATAAGTTCTAGGAAATCAAAAGAAACATTCCACAGTCTTCACCAGCTAGTTAAACTTAAATGTGATACATTCATTTTTGTTCCATCCATTTAAATCAAATCCACCTCAAGCTGAAATAGTTGGCCACAAAATACCACAATTAGAGGGTTGTTGTTTGCACTGTCACAGACATTCAGCTGGCAGTTTCTTTCCACCACAAGAGTGATCACTTCTGGTTGACCTTTGGCACAGGCCAAATATAGAACCATCCTATGAAAGTGAATCATGACTTATTACCACTAGAATTGGCAGCATTAAAAATTTATCTCACTGATTTACAAAATAATGAGGCATCACACAATTCATGATGTCTTATATCCCATGAAATATAGTATACAAAACAGATCTATTGTTTTTCTAGGTGACTGACTGGCATTTAAATAAACTTTAGTTTTCCAAAGCACTATGGGGAAAGAAGGCTAAAATAGCAACAACAAATTCTTTAAAATTTTTTTAAAAAAAACATTTATTCTTACTATTTTCTTTTTGAGTTGGAGACTCATTCTGTCACCCAGGCTGGAGGGAGGTGGCATGTTCCCAGCCACTGTAGTCTTGACCTGCTAGGGTTAGGCGATCCTTCTCCCTCAGCCTTCCAAATAGCTGGAACTACAGGCACACACCACCATGCCCAGCTAATTTTTTAAAATTTATTGTAGAGACGAGGTCTTAACATGTTTTCCAGGCTGGTCTCAAACCCCTAGGCTCAGGCAATCCTCTCACCTTGGTCTCCCAAAGGTCTGGGATTACAGGCTGAGCCAGCAAACCTGGCCAGTCTTACTTTTTCAAAAAACTATATGCCAAAGGAAAATCAGGATTCAAATAAATTAGGTATGGCTCATGGTATTCAATATTTAAATTTATAGAATGCATGTAAATCAGATATCCCCAATGATTATTAATAATATTAAGACTGCTATGGATTTTAAAACAGGCAGTGAATGGTTATCTTTTATCATTTTCTGCCTTCAGAAATACTTTGATTTGAAAGAAGAGAGAAAAAAATTTCAATTGCCATAAGTCCTAACAGTCCAATTTTAAATGCCTCAGCTTGCTCAGGCTGGGCAAGTAAGCATTAAGTTTTTAAGGATGGAAGAATACCGAGAAATAGAATAGATAGTGTCTAGTACATAGTAGCATTCAGGTTATGTTTGATGAAGAAATGAATTGAAAGAATGTTCAATACAATTGGGAGTTCAATATTTTTAATGAAAACGCCTATAAAGTAAAGCAATACTTTTGCCAAAGTAATCACTTATATTTACTATTTTTTAAATTTTCATAAGGATATTACTAAACAAAAATGGTGAATCTGTAATTTTGCATATATGAAGCAAATCTGTGTATAATAAAACATGTATATACTAAAATGTATGCATAATAAAATCTACAAGCACAGATAAAAAGATACTTTTTACTTCTGAAGAGGCTAAAGTTTCACAAAAGATAGTAATCCACAAAAATAAAGATGAAAAATTTAATAGAAAGTCAGAAATTATTTTTATCTGTGCAAGATTCATATTCCTGATCTTCTCAAGGATTATTTAACAGGAGATTGTATACATGCTTATTGAAGAAATCACAGGTAAGAAAAAGGAAGGTTTTCACTAATAATACAAATACCCAGAAATGACACATTTTATCACATTTTGTACATATCTTCAGATACACATACCAAAATACATGTTCACACGTCACCATACTTCTGTATCTATTGCCACCTTCAATGATCACTTATTATTCCATCCTATAGATGCACTGAAATTTATTTATGGAATTCGTTATACAAGTCCCTCTTACTACATTGCTATTTTAAACAGTGATAAGAAAAACAAATTGCATTCAGCTGTAATTATTTCCTAAAGATACTTTGGTATAATAGAATTGATAGGTAAAGTGCATAAACATTTTTAAAATGTGTTACTTGCCACCAAATTGTCTACTTGAAGTCATCAGCAACTTAAACTTTAAGCAGCAGTATAAATACCACTATTCTTCATCCTCACAAACTTTGTAGTTAGAAAACAGCACTCCATGCCTCTCTTACCTCAAATTTCTTCTCTTAACAGGAATACTAAATATTTTTTCCTATATGCACAGGTCACTTGTAGATCTGCAAAAAGTTACCCTGCCCAATTTTAGAGTTATTTTCTTGTTGATTTGAACAATTCCCAGTAAAATGAAGGTGCATTTTAAGTTAATATTTAGTATATATATTTTGTAAATATTTTGCTAACATTGTCTTCTGCTACTTTTTTCTGATATATATGGGGTGTTGATTTCTATTTTGTTAACTAAATCTTCAGAATGCCTCTTTGTGAAGTCATTCTTAGGAAGGTCTCTGTACATAGAATGTACCTGTATAAATAGGTATTTGTGTTTTCTTCTGGTATTTTCCCATCTTGTATATTTGAAAGTTTCAATGTATATTCCATCAGGAACTTATTTTTGTGACATAAAGATCTAGAACTTTTCTGCAAATCATTCACTTGCATTTCCTTTATGAATAATTCATCGTTTATTACTAATA
>NW_007139497.1:0-10971 GCF_000164805.1 Carlito syrichta | reverse complement strand
TACAAGGAAGAGTTGATACCAATCCTATTGAAAGTATTCCAGGCAATTGAGAAAGATGGAATTCTCCCCAAATCATTTTACAAAGCTAACATTACACTGATATCCAAACAGGGTAAAGATGCAACAAAGAAAGAGAACTATGGGCCAATATCCCTTATGAACATAGATGCAAAAATCCTCAACAAAATTCTAGCAAATTGGATCCAAAAGCACATCTCAAAAATCATCAATCATGACCAAGTAGGCTTCATTTCTAGGATACAGGGCTGGTTCAACATTTGCAAGAGCATAAATGTAATTAAATACATCAACAGATGTAAAAACAAGAACCACCTGATTATCTCATTAGATGCAGAAAAGGATTTTGATAAACTTCAGTATCCCTTCTTGATAAAAGCCTTCAAACACCTAAGCATAGAAGGAACAAACCTCAAAATAGTAAGTGCCATCTATGACAAACCCAGAGCTAACATATCGCTAAAAGGATAGAAACTAGAAACATTTCCCCTGAGAACTGGAACAAGAAAAGGCTGCCCATTCTCACCCCTCTTGTTCAATATTGTGTTGGAAGTCCTAGCCCAGGCAATTAGACAAGAGAAGGAAATCAGGGGTACCCAAATAGAAAAAGAGGAAGTCAAGTTATCCCTCTTTGCTGATGATATGATCCTATACCTTGAAAATCCAAGAAAATCTGTCAAAAACCTGCTGACACTGATAAAGGACTTTGGCAACGTCTCAGGGTACAAAATAAACATACAAAAGTCAGTTACATTCCTATATAACAACAACAAGCAGGCAGAGACCCAAATAAAAAAGCACAATCCCATTCACAATAGCCACCAAAAAAAAAAAGAAAAAAAAAAGAAAAAGAAATTAAATACCTTGGCATCTTCCTAACCAGAGAAGTGAAAGACCTTTACAATGAGAATTACAAAACACTGCTCAAAGAAATCCAAGAAGGCACAAACAAATGGAAAAATATACCATGCTCATGGATAGGAAGAATCAACATTGTTAAGATGTCCATCCTACCAAAGGCAATCTACAGATTCAACGCAATACCCATTAAGTTACTAACATCATTCTTCTCAGATCTGGAAACCACAATACAGAAATTCATATGGAAACATAAGCAACCACGAATAGCCAAAACAATCCTTAGCAAGAGAAAAAAAGCAGGAGGTATCATACTCCCAGACTACAAACTCTACTATAAAGCTACAGTAATCAAAACAGCTTGGTATTGGTATTAAAACAGGCACATAGACCAATGGACCAGGATAGAGATTCAAGCCTCAATTCCTCAACCAACTCATCTTTGACAATGCCTCCAACAACAACTACGGGGGAGAGGAAAACCTACTCAGTAAATGGTGCTGGGAAAACTGGCTGACCACATGCAGAAGACTGAAATATTACCCCTACCTATCACCATACACAAAAATTAACTCTAAGTGGATCAAAGATCTAAACGTAAAACCTCAAACTATAAGAACTTAGAAAATGCAGGAGACACCCTTATGGAAATTGGAACTGGCAACAAATTCCTATTCAGAACTCTAAAGGCCAATATCTTAAGAAATAAGATAGACAAGTGGGACCTCATCAAATTAAGGAGCTTCTGCAAAGCAAAAGAAACCATCAAGAGAGCAGAGAGACACCCTACAGGATGGCAAAAATTATTTGTCAACTGTATATCTGACAGAGGCTTAATATCTAGGATCTACAAGGAACTCAAACGCACTGAAGGGAAAAAAAAAGTGGGCAAAAGACATGAATAGGCACGTCTCAAAAGAAGATATACAGGCAGCCAACAGACACATGAAAAAGTGCTCAGCCTCACTCATCATCAGAGAAATGCAACTGAAAACCACATTGAGAAAACACCTAATCCCTGCAAGAATGGCCATCATTAATAAAATAAACAACAGATGCTGGCAAGTATGTAGAGAAAAAGGAACACTTCTACATTGCTGTTGGGAATGCAAACTTGTACAACCTCTCTGGAAAACAGTCTGGAGATTTCTGAAATAACTATAAATTGACTTTCCATATGACCAAGCAATTCCCCTACTGGGAATATACCTGGAGGAACTCAAATTATTCTACAAAAAAGATACCTGAACATGTATGTTTGTTGCAGCTCTATTCACAATAGCAAAAACATGGAACCAACTGTGTTGCCCATCGAAGCTAGACTGGATTTTAAAAATGTGGTACATATACACAATGGAATATTATGCAGCCATAAAGAACAACAAATATATGGACTTTGTAGCAACCTGGATGGATTTGAAGTTGATCATACTCAGTGATTTATCACAGAAACAAAGAACTGAGTTCCATATGTTCTCTCTCATAAGGTGACCTTGAACAATTATAATGCTACAAGAAAGTGATTGGCAGTAGTGGAAAACTGTCAGGGGAGGGGGATGGGACTGGCAGTTGAGGAAAACTGCTAGGAGAGGGAGGGGCATACCTCATCAACACGGGTATCTGCATGATCAATGTTTGTATACCTAACCCTGAATTATACCCCACATCTTTATAACAAATAAATAAATTTTTTAAAAACTGCCATCCTGATTATGCCAAATCTCTATGAATCTCACAGACATAATGAGCTACTCCATAATATAGCTTCAAATTATTAAAAAATTTCAGGGTTTGTTACTATTCTAATTGAGAAAATCCTGCTTGTAATAAATACTTATTGACCCAATTACCTGAATGATAGCAAAGAGACTCTTAAATTCTGAAAGACTACCTATAATCAGATTTCTAAAGATGCCTGGAATGGCAGGAAATGACTGAGGGTTGGAAGGAAGGTGTTACTATGTAAGCTGATAGATATTGCCAATTATATCCCTTTTAGCTTCCCAACCACAGAAATAGAGAAAGACAGTTAAAATACTAATATTCTTGGAAAGAAGAGATTTGAAGGGAGTAGATAACAAACTCCAACTCTTCTAGCAATTTCTTAAGTTCTTGAGATATGGGAATTTGTGTTACACTTATCTAGTCAGTATTTCTTAACCAGGAGTGTATCAGAATCTCAAGGATATCTGTTTTTGTTGTTGTGGAGACAGGGTCTCACACGTTGCCCAAACTGAACTCAAACTTCTGGGCTCAAAAAATTCTTCCACCTCAGCTTTCCAAGTAGCTAGGATAAAAGGCACTTGTCATCTTGCCCAGCTTTGAGGAAAGATTTTTAAATACACATGTCCAGGCCTTAGATTTACTAAATCAATATCTGGGGAGGGACTAAGACTTGTAGATTTTTTTAAATGTCCCCAGGTTATGATGATGAACTGAAATTCAAATTCTAGCTGAGAACTAGTGCAGCAGGCAATCACTTCAGTCTCATCTCCTGCCCACATGACCAGTTAGTTTCACTTGTCATTTGAAGATTTGGTCAAAAAGAGGAAATAAGAGTTAGATTCATACTGCAAACTCTACTTCACTTTCTTTGGTTGAAGTAGAACAGGACTCGTAAATGCAAAATAAAACTTACTATCGCTATTTGTAAGCTCCTTAATCTCCATCTCTCCATCAGCACATTAGATTCGAGGGCAGAGTTTGGACTCTTATCTAAGTTTCTGACAGAGTAGGATGAGAAGTGAAATATTTATGCCTCCTTTTTCTGAAGTGTTTCCCATTTCATTAGTACCTACTCACTATCAGTCAATCTAGCTTCAGAGGTCTCCTGAAATTGACCTCCAGGCAAGTTTAAAACTTACTAACTACTTTCCCAAAGAATTATTTTCCCCAAAACTGAAGAGTGCTTTGTCCTAGACATATAAACTGGATTTTAAAAAGCGAGTGAGAGACATACCAAAACAAAAAACACCTCTTCTTGTTATTTCTCCTCAAGTACCTAATTTTCAAGTCGGTGTGCATATTTCTGGTTATTTTAGTTTATCTTTCTGTTTTTTTCTCTTAAGTCTTGTACTGAGACACAAATCACTGTCACATGTATTACTTTTTAAAGGAACTAATCAACAGCAGCAAAATTTCCATTTTTGATTAAATTTTTGTTTGTGTTTCCAGGGAAAATTTTGTTTACTTGTATTGTTTACACCAAGTGGAAAAAAACATTTGGTGGGGGTAATATTTTGTAAAAAAATGTTTTACCTGTTGGGCTCGGTGGCTCAGCCTGTAATCCCGTGCCTTTGGGAGACTGAGGTGAGTGGATTGCCTGAGCCCGCGGGTTTGAGACCTGCCTGGGTAGTGAGACCTCATCTCTACAATAAATCAAAAAATCAGTCGCATGTGGTAGCACATGCCTGTAATTCCGGCTACTTGGAAGGCTGAGGTGGAAGGATTGCCAGAGCCCAGCAGGTCGAGGCTGCGGTGGCCAGGAGCGGCCACTGCACTCGAGTCTGGGCAACAGAGTGAGACTCCAACTCAAAAAAAAAAAGTTTTACCCTGGACAAATTTAGTCTTTTCACAAATATTTACCATCAATGCATAGAAACAACTGTACTCTCTAATGCGTCTTTAGAAGCAGTAATAGTTAAAGTCAAATCTTAGACAATTAAGTTAATTACAAATACTTTCATCCAAGGAATGCTTGAGCTTCCAAATATGGAAAACCGACCCTTACGTATGTCACTGGTAAAACAAATGCCAGGCAACCCCGTCGGGTCCCCCCCCCCCCACTGTGGGAGCTGGCCTGTCCTCTCAATAAATCCTGCTTTCTAAAAAAGCCAATATTTTGAAAGTAAAGTCAGTTGATCTATACCTTGGTTTTGCTTCATATCTGCATCATATGAAAGTAGGTTTTTTGCCATTGATATATTCTGATTATAGACAGCATTGTGGAGAGCAGTGAGGCCAAGCATATCCGGAATATTTGCATCGGCACCATGTTCTAGAAGAATAGTCGTACATTCCTCTTCCTGGCATTGCACGGCCTGTCAGTAGTAGACCAAGAAGTAGATCATAAGTTCTAGGAAATCAAAAGAAACATTCCACAGTCTTCACCAGCTAGTTAAACTTAAATGTGATACATTCATTTTTGTTCCATCCATTTAAATCAAATCCACCTCAAGCTGAAATAGTTGGCCACAAAATACCACAATTAGAGGGTTGTTGTTTGCACTGTCACAGACATTCAGCTGGCAGTTTCTTTCCACCACAAGAGTGATCACTTCTGGTTGACCTTTGGCACAGGCCAAATATAGAACCATCCTATGAAAGTGAATCATGACTTATTACCACTAGAATTGGCAGCATTAAAAATTTATCTCACTGATTTACAAAATAATGAGGCATCACACAATTCATGATGTCTTATATCCCATGAAATATAGTATACAAAACAGATCTATTGTTTTTCTAGGTGACTGACTGGCATTTAAATAAACTTTAGTTTTCCAAAGCACTATGGGGAAAGAAGGCTAAAATAGCAACAACAAATTCTTTAAAATTTTTTTAAAAAAAACATTTATTCTTACTATTTTCTTTTTGAGTTGGAGACTCATTCTGTCACCCAGGCTGGAGGGAGGTGGCATGTTCCCAGCCACTGTAGTCTTGACCTGCTAGGGTTAGGCGATCCTTCTCCCTCAGCCTTCCAAATAGCTGGAACTACAGGCACACACCACCATGCCCAGCTAATTTTTTAAAATTTATTGTAGAGACGAGGTCTTAACATGTTTTCCAGGCTGGTCTCAAACCCCTAGGCTCAGGCAATCCTCTCACCTTGGTCTCCCAAAGGTCTGGGATTACAGGCTGAGCCAGCAAACCTGGCCAGTCTTACTTTTTCAAAAAACTATATGCCAAAGGAAAATCAGGATTCAAATAAATTAGGTATGGCTCATGGTATTCAATATTTAAATTTATAGAATGCATGTAAATCAGATATCCCCAATGATTATTAATAATATTAAGACTGCTATGGATTTTAAAACAGGCAGTGAATGGTTATCTTTTATCATTTTCTGCCTTCAGAAATACTTTGATTTGAAAGAAGAGAGAAAAAAATTTCAATTGCCATAAGTCCTAACAGTCCAATTTTAAATGCCTCAGCTTGCTCAGGCTGGGCAAGTAAGCATTAAGTTTTTAAGGATGGAAGAATACCGAGAAATAGAATAGATAGTGTCTAGTACATAGTAGCATTCAGGTTATGTTTGATGAAGAAATGAATTGAAAGAATGTTCAATACAATTGGGAGTTCAATATTTTTAATGAAAACGCCTATAAAGTAAAGCAATACTTTTGCCAAAGTAATCACTTATATTTACTATTTTTTAAATTTTCATAAGGATATTACTAAACAAAAATGGTGAATCTGTAATTTTGCATATATGAAGCAAATCTGTGTATAATAAAACATGTATATACTAAAATGTATGCATAATAAAATCTACAAGCACAGATAAAAAGATACTTTTTACTTCTGAAGAGGCTAAAGTTTCACAAAAGATAGTAATCCACAAAAATAAAGATGAAAAATTTAATAGAAAGTCAGAAATTATTTTTATCTGTGCAAGATTCATATTCCTGATCTTCTCAAGGATTATTTAACAGGAGATTGTATACATGCTTATTGAAGAAATCACAGGTAAGAAAAAGGAAGGTTTTCACTAATAATACAAATACCCAGAAATGACACATTTTATCACATTTTGTACATATCTTCAGATACACATACCAAAATACATGTTCACACGTCACCATACTTCTGTATCTATTGCCACCTTCAATGATCACTTATTATTCCATCCTATAGATGCACTGAAATTTATTTATGGAATTCGTTATACAAGTCCCTCTTACTACATTGCTATTTTAAACAGTGATAAGAAAAACAAATTGCATTCAGCTGTAATTATTTCCTAAAGATACTTTGGTATAATAGAATTGATAGGTAAAGTGCATAAACATTTTTAAAATGTGTTACTTGCCACCAAATTGTCTACTTGAAGTCATCAGCAACTTAAACTTTAAGCAGCAGTATAAATACCACTATTCTTCATCCTCACAAACTTTGTAGTTAGAAAACAGCACTCCATGCCTCTCTTACCTCAAATTTCTTCTCTTAACAGGAATACTAAATATTTTTTCCTATATGCACAGGTCACTTGTAGATCTGCAAAAAGTTACCCTGCCCAATTTTAGAGTTATTTTCTTGTTGATTTGAACAATTCCCAGTAAAATGAAGGTGCATTTTAAGTTAATATTTAGTATATATATTTTGTAAATATTTTGCTAACATTGTCTTCTGCTACTTT
This sequence comes from Carlito syrichta, assembly GCF_000164805.1. NCBI lineage: Eukaryota > Metazoa > Chordata > Mammalia > Primates > Tarsiidae > Carlito > Carlito syrichta. The sequence goes on along the minus strand of NW_007139497.1, from coordinate 3,736 downwards.
TTTCTGATATATATGGGGTGTTGATTTCTATTTTGTTAACTAAATCTTCAGAATGCCTCTTTGTGAAGTCATTCTTAGGAAGGTCTCTGTACATAGAATGTACCTGTATAAATAGGTATTTGTGTTTTCTTCTGGTATTTTCCCATCTTGTATATTTGAAAGTTTCAATGTATATTCCATCAGGAACTTATTTTTGTGACATAAAGATCTAGAACTTTTCTGCAAATCATTCACTTGCATTTCCTTTATGAATAATTCATCGTTTATTACTAATATGAAAACATCACTACTATCATGTTCTAAATTCTTATATATATTTTGAGTGTTTCTGGATTTTTCCATTTTGTTCCATTCATTAAGCTGCCTTTTAAGCTTTTAGTAAGCAATTTATTTGTAGAAATTAGCACATTTTGATACCTAGAAGAGCAAGTCTTTGTTCACTCCTATCATAATTTTCTTAATGTCATCACAACAGTAAAAGAGCATGTGTAAATAACAAATTTTAAAAATTTAATATGGTACAAAGCTATAAAGAAGAAAAAAAGTATGAACTTCACAGCAACCTGAATGGAATTAGAATCTATAATACTGAGAGATCTTGCAAAGAACTGAATATCACATGTTCTCAAATCATAAGTGGACTTTGAACAACTACCACAATACTATAAGAAAAGGATTGACTGTAGCAGGAAACTGCAGAGGGGAGGGGGGCAGCGAGGTGGGACTGACAGTAGTGGAAATCTTCTTGGGGAAGGGGGGCACACCTCATCAACAAGGGTACCTGCACAGTGAGTATTTGTACACCTAACCCTGAAATGTACCCCACAATTTTAAAATAAAAAAGTTTAAAAAGTTAAAAAAAAAATTTTAAAAACTTAATATTGTATTTGCTTTATGTAAAAATTGATATTAACATTAAAAGAGTTCACATTTTGAGAAAAATGAGTGTTCCTACTCAAGAACATGGAACTACTTCCCCACTTCTAAGGTTCCTCCCAAGGTTTTTTAATGAAGAATATGTACACAGGTGCACACTGACATGAAATGGATATTGAATCTTATCCAAGCTAGTACTAGCCCAGTAGTTGGTATATTATGAAAATTCTCTCCCATTCTGCCATTCTATAATGTATACGACATTATGTTTTAAAATGTGCATGTTTTAAGAAAATAATGCCACATTTATGAGCCAGTTTGCCAGCTTCTATACCTACAAATATTTATTTTAAAGATGTGGGGTTCAATTCTGGATTAGGTAGACAAGTGGTCATTGTATAGGTAAAGTTTGAGCCTCCCTTTTTAAAAAATATGTATGCTAAAAATAAAATTCTGCATATGCTTCATTTTGTCAGTCCAATCACTTTAAAATGGTCAGTGACATGCTCTAGAAAGGGAATTAGGAAGAGATGGGAGAGCAACTAGAGTTCTGTGTTTGTTTACTGCTCATAAAGATGCCTGAGGCACAGTGGTTCACACCTGCCATCCCAGCACTTTGGGAAGTCAAAGCAAGAGGATGGCTTGAGTCCAGGAGTTTGAGACCAGCCTGAACCACACAGTGACACCCCCCCATCTCTACCAAAAAAAAAAAAAAACCACAAAAAAACTGAGCCATGAGTGGTGGCCCACACCTGTAGCCCCAACTCCTCAGGAGGCAGGAAGATCGCCTGAGCCAGGAGCTCGAGGGCTGCTGAGAGGTGATCATGCCACTGCACTCCAGCCTGGGTGACAGAGTAAGACCCCAACTCGGAAAAACAAAAAGAGATGCCCAGTCTCCCACCCTCCAATATCTCCCCAGTTCCAGGTGCTACAAGAAATTTGAGGCCCTGAGGCCCGCCCTCTCTCCTGCCAGGGGCTCCTCCCCCCTGGCTGCCACCCCATCACCTGTCCATCTTGTCTCTATCGTTTAAGCCACACTTCCCGCTCAGAAGCGAAGCAGCTTCTGCATCGCGACTGGGTCTCCGGTGCAGGCTGCCCTGTGGCACCTCCCAGGCTCCGCGGCCTGGATGAGGTAGGCGCGCCGAGAGAAGAGGAGGCCATCAAGGTGCTCATCCTCCCGCCCACCCTGCCGCCCTGAGGGTGTCTGAAGCAGCACAGGAGCCTCCAACTCTCCTCACTCCAGAAGCGCCAGGTCCACCTCCCGGCAGATGCCGTTGTCTTCAGAGGGCTGCAGCCCCTTGGCCTTCTAGCCTGTAGAGCCCAAGGACACAAGCCAAGGCTGTCTGGCCAAAACCTTCAACAGGGAATCTCAATCTCCAACCTGTCAAACCCAGACAGGCTCGAGTTGTTAAACCGCAGTGCGCATGCGCATTTCAGAGAGTGGGGCACTGCAAACATACCCTCAGCCAGAAAGCATGGGGCCCCGAGGCCTGCAGGTGATGGTGTGCCCCCCCTGGCGGGGTGGGTCCTGGCTTCACAGGTTCCTGGCTTCTCCAGGAACCGGTCTACCGTGCATGGAGGCCCCCTGGCTCCGCCAGTCCCCATTCCTCCTGGGCCATGTGCAGAGCACGGGACCACCTGCCCTGGGCCCTCCACTGGTCCCAGGTGGGGGCTGAGTGCCCTTGGAGCCCCTGTCTGTAGCCGCCGCCTCCAGGTGGACCCCCTTCGGTGGCAGCGGCCGCAGCGCAGTGTCTGGCCCAGGTCTGCGCTGCCGAGGCCCAGGCGGGTTTGGAGAACCGCTGCTGCCTGGAGACGTCTGCAGGAGACATCTGCGGCCGGAAGCTCGACCCGACAGTCTCAGCATCCCGGCACCAGGCCGCCTGCTGCTGCGACTCCTCGGTTGTGCCCCTGGGCACTCAGAGACCACGGAGGGCCAGGCCTGAGCAACTGGCCATGCCTCGGTGCCACTCGCTAGTGTCACGTCTGGCCTCGGAGTCTGGGCGGCTGGGCACTCGAGGGGTCGGAGCTCCGGGAGGCGGGGGTGGCTGCCTGAGCCACATGGCAAAACCCAGTCTCTCAAAAAAAAAAAAGCCGGGCACAGTGGCCTTCATAGGTAGTCTCTCAGTCACACTGAAGACTGGGTGGAAGGTTTACTTGAGCCAGGATTTCACTTCTGGTCTGGGCAACGTGATGAGCTCCTCCAAAAATAGAAACATTTTATAGTATTATGATAAATGTTCAGGATCCGATTACAGTGTAGTACTCAGATCTTTGTTTCTGTGACAAATCACTATTATAGACCCTAATTCCATCCAATTTGCTGTGAAGTTCATAATTTTGTTTTTCTTTATGGCTGCATAATATTCCATCGTGTAAGTGTACCCCACTTTCTTTATCCAGTCCACTTTTGATGGGCAGCACAATTGGTTCCATGTTTTTGCAATTGTAAATAGTGCTGCAATAAACGTGTGTGCAGGTATTTTGTTTTATAGAATGATTTGACTTTCTCTGGGTATATTCCCCAAAGGGGGATTGCTGGGTCGTATGGAAGGTCGATTTTTAGGTCTTTTAGATATTGCCACAGTGTTTTCCACAGAGGTTGTACTAGTTTACATTCCCACCAACGTTGGCAGTAGTGGGACACGGGGTGAGGGGAGGGACATAACTTCAATAAGGGTACCCAAGCTTTACCTGTACAATATGATGTTCACTTATATACCTAACCCTGAATTGTACCCCACATCTTTAAAATAAAAAATAAGGGAAAAAAAGATATTTTAAATATCACATTATTCAATCCATGGTAGTACATTTCTTTATTAATTTAGGCTGCCTTGAATTTCTCTCATTACTGTAAAAC
>NW_007139496.1:0-996 GCF_000164805.1 Carlito syrichta | reverse complement strand
TCATGATAAAATTGAATTTTTTCAATTTTGTCATTAGTTTGTTTGAAAACTTTTGCAGATGAAATACTTATATATTTTTATACTTGCACAACTATTTCTACATGATAAGGTCTTAACATAAGGTATGCAAATTTTAAATTTGATAAATACTTCCCAATAGTCCTGCACAAATTATAAATTTATGCCTTCAACAACAATTCTGGCCTCTGGGCATTCATTTCCCTTCCTTCTCACCAATGCTAGGCAGTTTTCATATTAAATGTTGTCTATTGTGAAAGGTAAAAATGCATCTCACTATTTTTCATTTTCAGTTCCCCAGTAGCATGTGTTTTCCCTCTCTCTCAATCTCTGTGCCAATGTTTCTACTGTATATGAAATTCTACTCACCCCAAACTGGCACAGCCCAGATGACAGCTCTGCTGTGAAGTCTTTCCCAATCTCCTAGGCAACACTAATTATTCTCTTCCTGGTATCCAATTACAGTGGTGTAGATTTACCTTCTGACTACATCATGAAGTCTTTAAAGTATGACATCAATTTCCTAACCCCTTGCTTCCTAACTCACTGGGGCTTTGCATATACTAGGTGCAAATTTTTGTTTAGTTGAATGACTGAATGATAATGTCTTAGGTCACTCCAGTGGTGCAATAAGTACATTGCTGTAACCTGTAGAGAAGCAATAGCATTAGAAAGCAAAGAAACCTTATTTTTAAAGGAGCATATTATGTATGACTCATCATTACTCACATATACATCAGAAATGGGATTTGTTAAGAGGGAAATTCCCAGACCGCCAGCACGGACCCAAAAAAGAGAATGATGGCAAAGTACAGATCTTCCACTCCACAGATACTCTTGAGACTGTCACTGGCAGTCAAATATCTCCCTGTTCCATAGGCAAACTCTGTGATTATTCGAATAAGGCCCACCACAAGTCCAATGATCTGAGCCAGAACACTCCCTACAAAACAAGAACAAAATTGGAGTGTTTAGAAA
>NW_007139495.1:0-775 GCF_000164805.1 Carlito syrichta | reverse complement strand
GATTACCAAGTTCATCTTAAGACCAGAGTTACATCCAAATATGGCAAGAAGATACTTTCGTTCCAGAAAACTGGCCTTTGTTGTCCCGAGTAACTAAGGGACTTGTACTATCAGATACACCTTTACAACTCACAAGAGGACTAGAATGTTGCTGGAGTCCTGAAAAGTCTGATTCATATTACCCACAAGCCAAATATCTCCGAAACATGAGACGAGCTCAAAGCCCTGATTCTTGTTTATCCCGTAGCAAGACACCCTGAGAATTTTCTGGATTGGGGACTAGTGTATCACAGATTCCTTATTCATCCTTATCGAGGGGCCGTGTAGTGTCCTGTATATGAGGACTCCCTTTCCCGAGATACATGTTTGGAAACCCTGATTCTTGTTTAGCCCTTACCAAGATGTCATATAAATATTGTGATGGAGGAACCGTGTAATACAGGTTTCTTATTCCTCTTTAGCAAGAGATCGTGTAGACTCTGTACATGGGGACTGCTATTACCTATGCTGCAGCTCTAAACCCTGATTATGGTTAGACCACAGCAGATGGACAGTTGATTTTTAGTACTGGGGCCTGCTATAACCCCGATTCTTTTTCTTCCTTGGCAAGGGGCCGTGTATTTTCCTGTATATAAGACTCTCATTACATAGATCCTGCTTCGAAACTCTGATTCTTTTTTAGCCCTTTCCAGGATGTCCTATACATTTTTGGGATTGAGGACTCGTGTAACGCAGATTCCTTATTCTTTCTTACCAAAAGATCATGTAGTTGCTG
>NW_007139494.1:0-723 GCF_000164805.1 Carlito syrichta | reverse complement strand
TCGTGAGGACTCCCATTACCCAGATTCCTACTTCAGAAACCTGACTCGTGGTTACCTCTGAGGAAGACGGCCTGTAGTTTTTGGGTTTCAGGACTCATATAACCAAGATTCCTTATACTTCCTTAGAAATATGACGTGTAGTTTCCTATATATGACGATTCCCTTTACCCAGCATCCCGCTTCACTCTGCAGGATGCCGAGACAGTTCCTGCTGACCGAAAATTCCAGTTGCTGGGATATCAAGAGAAAGAGGCCCATAATGTTCTTTGCAAACTGGAATCCAAGATTCCTGGTTCCCCTTTACAAGACCTACCCAAAATGTGGAATCTTCAAAACCCAAAATCCCAATTCCGACCGGCCCACCCACAAGAATTTTCTGTAGCTAGAGGTCACCTGAATCGAGGGATTTAGTGCCAATATGTCGTTTGAATATAGGGAACATGATTATGGTCGTAGATATTCCTAGAATACAAAAGGATTTTTAGGGCCAGATGCTTGATTACAACTAACAAGAGGACCAGAAAGTCCCTGTGGATATGTACTGACATATTTAGCGTATCCACGGTGCAAGTAGCTATGAAATATGTAGGGACCAAGAAGCCCAGATTACTGATTAAACCTTATCAAGAGGCCCTGGAGATTCCGGATAATGAGAACTCCTGGAGCCAGATATTCTTTACATTACTAGGCAAGATGACCTGATTTTCCCAGTCGATGTGGATT
>NW_007139493.1:5014-6467 GCF_000164805.1 Carlito syrichta | reverse complement strand
AGACTTTCATAACATACAGCCTGTTTTGAAACTCTGATTCATTTTTAGCCCATTCCAAGATTCCCTGTGGATTTTTGGGATTGAGGACTCGTGTAAACCTGATTCCTTATTCTTTCTTATCAAAAGGTCATGTAGGTGCCTACATATAAGGACACCATTTCCCCAGATTCCTGCTTAAAATATGCTTTAAGCCCTGATGCTTGTTTAGACCTTTGGAAGACGCTGTGTAGTTTTTGGGGATTGAGAATACATGTCACACAGATTCCTTATTCTTTCTTAAGAAAAGTCTGTACAGTTGCCTGTATATGAGTATTTCATTTCACTAAATTATGCTTCTAAAACCGAAATTCGTGTTCAGCCATTAGTACGACACACAGAAGTTTTTTTGGGATTGAGGTCAAGTGTAATCCAGATTCCTTATTCTTCCTTAGCAGTGGACAGTGCAATTTACTGTATATGAGGCTCCTTTTATCCACATTCTGACTCCCAAAACCTGATTGGTGGTTCTCTCTTAGCAAGACGCTCTGTATGTTTTTGCGATGAAGGACTTGTGTAACCTAGATTCCTTATTCTTCCATAGCAATAGGTCATGTAGTGTTCTGTATATGAGGACTCAAATTACTGAAAGTCCTGCTTCATTCTCATCAAGACGTCAAGACATTTCCTGGTGACCTAGAATTCCAGTTGTTTGCATATCAAGAGATAGACTCCCATAAAGTTATTTTGGAATTGGAACCCAAGATTCCTGGTTCCCTTTTCAAAAGACTCCCTAAAAATGTGGCGACATAGAAGCCCAGGTTGCTGATTAAACCTTATCTAGAGACCTTGTAGATTAAGGCGATTGAGAACTCCAAGAACCAGATTTCGTTTCTGTTTTCAGCAAGATGCGCTGATTTTCCCTGTCTATGTGGATTCCAAAATTCTGTATACAAAAATGCTGATGCCCAGATGTTTCCTAGGGACGTGGATTCCATGATTCCTGGTTACATTTAATAATTCCTACAAAATATTTGGCAACTGCTGTACCCTCGTCCCATCTCCAAATAAAAGTACAAACGGAAATTTAAGGATTACCAAGTTCATCTTAAGACCAGAGTTACTTCCAAATACGGCAAGAAGATACTTTTGTTCCGGGAATCTGGCCTTAGTTGTCCCGAGGAACCTAAGGGACTTGTACTACCAGATACACGTTTACAACTCACAAGAGGACCAGAATGTTGCTGGAGTCTGAAAACATGGATTCATAATACCCACAATACAAATATCTCCGAAACATGAGACGAGCTCGCAGCCCTGCATCTTGTTTATCCCGTAGCAAAACACCGTGAGAATTTTTCGGATTGGGGACTAGTGTATCACAGATTCCTTATTCTTCCTTAGCGAGGGGCCGTGTAATATCTTGTATATGAGGACTCCCTATATCCAGAAACTTGTTTGGAAACGCTGATTCCTG
>NW_007139493.1:0-3810 GCF_000164805.1 Carlito syrichta | reverse complement strand
TAATGACAGATTTAGTGTATCAACGGAGCAAGTAGCTCTGAAAAATGTAGGGACCCAGAATCCCAGATTGCTGATTAAACCTTATCAACAGGCCCTGAAGATTCCAGATAATGCGAACTCCTAGAACTGGTATTCTTTTCGTTCTCAGCAAGATGCCCTTATTTTCCTCTCAATGTGTATTTCAAACTCTGTATACAAAAAGACAGATGTCCAAAAATTTCCTAGGGACGTGGAATCAATTATTCCACGTTAACTTTAAAAATAATTACCAAACATTTGGCAAATATAAACCTTGTCCCCACTCCAAATAAAAAGAGACATGGAATGGGAAGAATTACAGGGTTCACCTTAAATCCAGAGTTACATACAAATATGGCAAGAAGATTCTTTTTATCCTGGAATATGGAGATAGTTTTTCCAAGGAATCTAACAGACATGGGTGCCTGATACCCATTTTCAACTTTTAAAAGGACCAGAAGGTTGCTGACGTCCTGAAATGACCGATTCGTACTATCCGCATTCTAAATTGCTCTGAAACATTTGGAGAACTCGAAGCCCTGTTTCTTGTTTGTGCTATAGCAGACACCCTGAAATTTTTTGGATTGAGGACTCGTACAACAAAGATACTTTAGAGGCCGTGTAGTGTCACGTATGTGAGGACTCTTTCCCTAGATTCCTGTTTCAAAACCCTAATTCTTGTTTACCCCTTAGCAAGACGCCATGTAGTTTTTTTGATAGAGGAAACCGTGTAAGAGAGATTTCTTCTTTATTCTTAACAAGATTCCATGTAGTTTCCTGTATATGAGGACTACTTTTACCCACATTCATGCCTCAAATCCCTGATTATTCTTTAGCCATCAGCAAGATGCCGTGTAGATTGTCAGGACTGAAGACTCGTTTACCACAGAATCCTTATTTTTAGCAACAGCCGTGCAGTTGCCTATATATGAATACTCCCTTTCCCACATTCATGAGTCAAAACCGTGATGCTTGTTTAGACCTTAGGAAGACGCCGTGTCGTTTTTTCAGGATTGAGAACACATGTCCCCCAGATTCCTTAATCTTTCTTAGGAAAACTCCATGCAGTTGTCTGTATATGAGGATTTCATTTCCCTAGATTATGCTTCAAAAACCCAAATACGTCTTTAGCCCTTAGTAAGACACACTGAACTTTTTTTGGGGATTGAGGACACGTGTAAACCAGATTCCATATTCTTCCATAGCAATAGACAGTGCAGTTTCCTGTATATGAGGACTCCTATTATCCAGATTCCTACTCCCAAATCCTGATTGGTGGTTATCTATTAGTAAGATGCTCTGTAGGTTTTTGGTATAGAGGACTCGTGTCACCAAGATTCCTTATTCCTCCATAGCAATAGGTCAAGTAGTGTTCTGTATATGACGATTCCCATTAAATCAGCATCTCGCTTCACTCTGCAGGATGCTGAGACAGTTTCTGGTGACCGAGAATTCCAGTTGTTTGGATATCAAGAGAAAGACGCCCATAATATTCTTTGCTAACTGGAATCCAACATTCCTGGTTCCCCTTCAAAAGAGCTCCCCAAATGTGGAATCTTCAAAACCCAACATCCCAATTCCGACCTGCCCACCACAAGAATTTTCTGTAGCTTGAGGTCACCTGAATTGAGGGATCGTGTACCAATATGCCTTTTGATTCTGGGGAACATGATTATTGTCATAGATGTTCCTAGGACACAAAAGGAATTGTAAGGCCAGATCCTTGATCAAAATAACAAGAGGACCCGAAATTTCCTGTTCATCTGTACTGACAGATTTAGTGTATCCACGGAGCAAGTAGCTCTGAACAATGAGGGACCCAGAAGCCCAGATTGCTGATTAAACCTTATCAAGAGGCCCTGGAGATTACAACTAATGAGAACTCCTAGAACAGGATATTCTTTTCGTTCTCAGAAAGATGCCCTGATTTTCCCTATCGTTGTGGATTCCAAACTCTGTGTACAAAAAGACAGATGCCCAGAAGATTCCTATGGACGTGGAATCCATGATTCCTGGTTACCTTTTAAAATATGTATGGAACCGGGCTCGATTGCTCAGCCTGTAATCCCGTACCTTTGGGAGGCTGAGGCGAGTGAATTGCCTGAGCCCGTGGGTTCAGGACCTGCCTGGGAGTGAGACATCATCTCTACAATAAATAAAAAAATCAGCTGAGTGTGGTGGCACATGCCTGTAATTCCAGCTACTTGGAAGGTTGATGCTAAAGGATCGCTGGAGCCCAGCAGGCCGAGGCTGCGGTGGCTGGGAGTGGCCACTGCACTCCAGTCTGGGCGACAGAGTAAGATTCCAACTCAAAAAAAAAAATGCGTACTAAACATTTGGCAACTGCAAAACCCTTGTCCCATCTCAAAATAAAAGACACACGGAAGGGGAAGGATTACAGGGTTCACCTTACGGCCAGAGGTACATCCAAATATGGCAAGAAGATTCTTTTTGTCCTGGAATCTGGCCTTAGTTGTTCCGAGGAAGCTAACGGACTTGGAGGGCCCGATACCCGTTTCCAACTTTCAAGAGGACCAGAAGGTTGCTGGAGTTCTGAAATGACCGATTCTTAATATCCACATGCTAAATTGCTCCGAAACTTTTGGGGAGCTCAAAGCCCTGTTTCTTGTTTGTCCCATAGCAGACTACGTGGGAATTTTTTGGATTGAGGACTCGTACAACTAAGATTCTTTTTCATCCTTTGTTGGAGGCCGTATAGTGTCCTGTATTTGAGGACTCTGTTTCCCTGGATTGCTGTTTCAAAACCCTGATTCTTGTTTACCCTTAGTAAGACGCCATGTAGATTTTTTGATAGAGGAACCAGGTAAAACAGATTTCTTCTTTTTTCTTAGCAAGTGGACATGTAGTTTCCATTATATGAGGACTGCTATTACCCACATTCATGCCTCGAGTCTCTGATTCATCTTTAGCCCTGAGCACGAGGTCCTGTAGATTTTCAGGACAGAGGATTCGCATAACCCAGATTCCTTAATTTGAGAAACAACGGTGCAGTTGCCTGTATATGTGTACTCCCTTTCCCAGATACAATGCGTCGAAACCCTGATGCATGTTTAGAGCTTAGGAAGACGCCGTGAATTTTTTTAAGATATTGAGAACACATGTCACCCAGATTTCTTGTTCGTTCTTAGGAAAAGACCGTGCAGTTGCCTGTATATGGGGATTTGTCGGTGACCAGCACTGACCAAGGGTGGGTTAGGACCCGCACCAGAGAATCTGGACAGGAGAAGAGACCACTCGGAGGCAGTTCTTCTGGGAACAGTCTGATCAGAACCGAGGCCAAATTTTATTCGGTCTCCTTCCAACTTCTATACCATTTTCTAGACTCTCGAGCAGTGTGATAATCACTTACTGGGGGCGTACAAGTTCTGTGCTTTACAAACTATGCATCACAAGACCACCACGAGATCTGCAATTTCCAAGCAAACAATTCCAATTCCATGATGCCTGCCGTGCTTACATTAAGGTCACAGGTGCACAATTTCAATACAAATCGTTCAAAGTGTTTTCCATAATGTTCAATGAATCACTCATATTATACTCTTTGTTCTATACCCTGATTAATAAAAGAACTTTTCTAAGTTAACTCTAGGTTCGATCCAAGTTCACTGACTCCCAATATTTTTAACGATTAATATTATCAACTTAACACTATACTATAATCTATAAGTTTAGTTAAATGACTTAACGGTCAGTTATACTATTAACCTATTATGATTTAATGTAATGCCTTATAACTCAGTTAAAACTTATTCTTAACTACAAACTTTACTA
>NW_007139492.1:0-814 GCF_000164805.1 Carlito syrichta | reverse complement strand
GGGTCAATGATGAAATCAAAACAGAGATCAAAAGATACCTGGAAACAAATGAAAATGAAGAAACATCTTACCAAAATCTCTGGGACGCGTTAAAAGCTGTAATAAGAGGGGAATTTATATCCTTACAAACACACATGAGGAAAATGGAAGGAACAGAAATTCACAACCTAACAAGCCACCTAAAGAAGCTGGAAAAGCAAGACCACAAAGACCCTAATTTCAGCAGAAGAATCCAGATCACCAAAATAAAAGCCCAAATCCAGGACATAGAAGACAAAAAGATAATAGAAAAAAAATCAATGAAACAAAAAGCTGGTTCTTCGAAAGAATAAACAAGATCGATGGTCCCCTAGCTAGACTGACCAAGAAAAAATGAGAAAAAAACCAAATAAGCACAATCAGAAACACAAAAGATGAAGTCATATCTGACCCTGAAGAAATACAAAAGATCATTAGAGACTACTACGTACACTTGTATGGAAACAAACTTGAAAACCTTAAGGAAATGGAGGACTTTCTGGCATCACACAACCTACCTAAGTTGGAACAAGAAGAAATTGAGACCCTAAATAGACCAATAACAATCAAGGAAATCGACTACGTAATAAGAAAACTTCCTACAAAAAAAAGCCTTGGACCAGATAATGTTCCAGTAGAATTCTACAAGACATTTAAGGAGGAGCTGATACCAATCCTACTGAAGGTATTCCAGGCAATTGAAAAAGATGGAACGCTCCCCAAGTCATTTTACGAAGCCAACATCACATTGATACCCAAGCCAGGTAAAGATCCAACAAAGAAAGAGAACTACAGG
>NW_007139491.1:0-12371 GCF_000164805.1 Carlito syrichta | reverse complement strand
TTTCAAGAGAAACTGTGAGGAGAGGAACTGGAAGTATAGCAAGTTATTTAGGATTTTGCTGTAAAGGAAAAACAGAGAAATGGGGTGGTAGATAAAGGAATATGTGAGGTTAAGAAAGGGGATTTTCCTCCCAAATGGAGCTATTCTAGCATGTTTGAATGTGTGGAAGAAAACAAAAGGGCAATTGCAAGAGCAAAGTTCTTAAAGGAATGAAAGGATAAGACCAGTGTGCTAGGTTGGCTGTAGGTAGGAGCAGAGGCAGACCTCTGCCATAATAAGGGGAAGGTGCAGACACATGGAGATCATTAGTAGACATGGTAGGAGGAGAGGAAGTGGTTCTTTTCATTTTTTCTTTTTCTTATTTCTCAAAGAAACATGAGGTTAGGTTAGTGCATTGTTTCTCACGGTGTGGTCATCATACCAGAAGCATCAGTTTCTCTTGGGAATTTGTTAGAAAGGTACATTTCTGGGGACTACTCCAGGCCTGCCAAACCAGAACGGGCCCAAGCAATTGATATCTGAATGAGCCATCCAGGGGATGCTGATGTGTGCTGGAGTTAGAGAACCACTAGATTAGTGTGAAGAGGAAGCTAGGGGGAAATCAGAAGTCTAAGAAAATAAAATGTGAAATAACTCTCCAGAGCATGGAGGAGTGAATTGATTAGAGAATTGCCATGGAATTACAAAGCAGTGCTGAGGATTCACTTATGTGGTCATTAATTTAAAGTGATACCAACCAGAAAAATTGGGTGTTTTATGTTTTTTTTTTTTTCTCTTTCCACATTCAGCTGCTCATGGGCAAGAGTAGAGTGTACAGAGTTGTTTTTTAATTAGGCTTGTTGTTTTGCTAGACAAGTGTGACAAAGAAAAGGGGAAGAGAAAGTTGGATTTTGTGGGCCTGGGAGTTGAGAATTCTTGCAAGGGAGTGACACTCACAAGGAGCCAGAGAATGCAGTGAGGGTGGTATGGATGTGAGGGTCATGGGGTGGATGTATAGGTGGAGTGAAAGGGCTCTTGGAGTGGTGGTATTAGAGTGAATAGGGCAGGAAGGCAGGATGTAGTGGTCAGACAGTAGAAACTTTGAAACCCAGAGTTTGGACAATGACTACAGTTTGTGATAATGATGATCTTGGATTTGACTCAGGTTGTGAATTGCTGAGGTAGGTCAAGGACAACTATCAAGATGAGAAGGCCAAGGAACTGTAAGGTTAAATGATTAGAAGGATCACTTGCATATTAAAGAAATGATCAAAAATGTAATGGGAGCCGGGCTCAGTGGCTCACCCTGTAATCCCATGCCTTTGGGAGGCCGAGGTGAGTGAATTGCCTGAGCCCGTAGGTTCAAGACCTGCCTGGGCAGCGAGACCTCATCTCTACAATAAATCAAAAAAAAAAATCAGCCGGGCATGGTAGCACATGCCTGTAATTCCAGCTTCTTGGAAGGCTGAGGTGGAAGGATCGCCGGAGCCCAGCAGGTCGAGGCTGCAGTGGCTGGGAGCGGGCACTGCACTCCAGTCTGGGCGACAGAGTGAGACTCCAATTCAAAAAAAAAAGAAAATGTAACGGGAGTATTGGTGGAAAAGAAGGTGTTGAGGCAGGAAATCAAACTTTTCCATGAATGAAGATGAGAATGCTTCAGACCTGTAGAATGTTTCAACAAGGAGAAGCAGTGAGTGATATGATGAGTAAGCATCCATGAAGCTGGAGACTGTAGGGAGAAGGTAGGAAGATACTGGATGCAAAGGTAATGAATGGGTAGGAGGTTGGTTGGAGAGTAAGTACTATTGTTTGAATGGGTTGCACAGGCGTTCCTCACGGAACACCTTAAATTCAGTAAGAGCAAAAAGTGAAGAGAACATTGAGGGAAAGGTTTAATATGGGGGTTCTGACTGATCGTACTCCATACATTTCAGAGGAAACAGTGAATGGATTTGGGCAGTTAAGGGACTGTAATGGCTTGAATCACATAAGGAGATGATAGTCAGCTGCTAATATTGTCTTGGATGTCTTGACTTCTTTCAGTGACCAAAGTCAACAGGAAAGTAAGGCATGATATTAACCCTGATGACACTGGTGTCTTAGGGATAGGTAATTGGTTCTTATACAGCCTTCTTCTTGGGACTAGTCCTTTAGGCAAATTTTAGGGTTAAGACTGAGGTAAGGGATTTGGACAGGAGGAGAAGATAGTGCTTTGTGAAACATTCTGGCTTCAGTTTTGACACGTGAATGAATGAATTAGTTAAATGACATTTCCAAACTCATTAAGGAAATACTAAGAACCATGGTGTAAAAGTCAGCGTGAGAGGAGTGTGTGCCAATGGCCAGAGAAAGCGAGATGGAGTCAAGATACCTGAGTATATCCCTCCTTCTCTTGTTAAGCCTCCATTTGGGTTCACTGGTGTGTGCACACAACATATACTGGGGGAGGAATGCGACGCAGGTGGTCTCTGATATCTGTTCCACCTTAGGTGATCCATCTGCCTGTTCAATTTCGGGGTGCTTCTTTACAGAATATTTCAGCATTCGCTTGAAGATGACGCCATCTTTTTTATCTCACCCAGTTGAGAGTTAAATGAATGCTGAATGACTATAGTCCTGATATTTCTCTGCAACACTGAGAAACAGCAGCCCTTCCTTCCCATGCACCCAGGGTCAGACTCAAGAATGCCCAGTCAAAATAGTTTCCCTTGTGCTTCTCGTAGTGCATCCTTATATCTTCAGCTAATTACTTCCTCCTCTGTCTTTTGCATGACAAAACAAACTCCCAGGAGAGCAAAAACCATGCTTACTCTTTAATCATTGTATGCTCACTACATATTGTTGAGCTAGTGAACAAAAACCTGGTGGTGGGGAAATTAGACTCATTCCTGGTGTCACCATTTGGTCCAGGTAAATGGAAAGAATAAAGTGGTCCTAAAAAGAATCTGCTAATATTTACAGCGGTACAGTCACAGAACTATCTGCCTCCCAGGGAATGAACTCTTTTTTATCCATAGCTTTTAAACTAGAGATATGTGTTCAGACTACCAGTTATATGATTTTCTGCACTGGGTTGAAAGTTAGGTAAGATGAGTTGGCCTCAACAGTTTTATAATTCAATGACACCAACGTGTTCATACATCACCTGTAACTGGACTCAACTCTTAATTCTCCATGAAAAAAGTGTTGAGAGAGAGAGACTTATTCCCTGGGGATAACAGATTGATTAATCATGTGAGCTTAAATTCAGTCATACGTCCAGCCATCCAGTCGTTTATCCATCCACCTTTAGACATTCATCCATCCATCCCTCCATCATCAAGCAACATTAACAGAACATTCCTCAAAGCCATATCTGGCCCCACTGGAAAAGATATTAAAAGGACCTGCATAAAAATTTCCATGGGGCAGTAATAATAGCAAATAATAGTAATAATATCCAATACTTATATAGCACCTTCTATATGGCAGACCATTATGTAAACAGACCTGGTTTGTGTTATACCCGTGTAGCTCTGAACAAAACACCTTTAAGAATTAACTTTGTTGTTATTTTGAGTAAAAACTTTTCTTCCAGGCAACATTGTAGAGAGGGACTAATATTGCTCTAAAGTGCAAAAATCCAAAGTTTAGTCTGATTGTGTGGTTAGCTGTGTAGCTTTGGACAACGTCATTTCCCTTGCTGGACCTCAGTTTTCCTTGCTGGATCATATCTTTGCATATGGGGAAGGGCAGAGGTAAGTAATGACTGGAATTAGAATACCTGAATACAGTTATCCAAGTTGTGCGCTGCACAACCCCAGAGGTCACCATGTAAATAGGCTAAATGTGAACTGGGCCACTTGGAGTTGTTCTGTCATTAATGGTTTTACAATTCAGTGATCGTTTTCCTTTATTCAGACACAAAACACTATTCTTTGTTTCAGGGGGAGGATCACATTGTCCCCTAAATATTTTCTATGCTATCTAGTTTTGAGGATAACTTAATTACACCCAGAATTGTCCATGCAGAAAACAATCTTCTGCAAACTCCTTCAGCACCTCCACTTGCTTTCAAAATTTCCCCCCGAGAACTCTCCTTGTGGTGGAGACATTTGTGCAAACTGAAATAGAAGGACAATTTGAGCTTCACAGTTGAATAATTTCAAGGCAAGCACAAAGTACATTAGCAGAGGAATAAGAAAGGAATCCACGAGGAAGGCATTTTAGCAGCAGTAAGCAAGAGGAAAGTGAATGAAGCAGATTACTGCAACTTCCAGGGATTCAGAAAGAATCCATCATATGCTTCACTGCCCCCAGGCTCTTCTGTCTTGAATGAACTTGCTGATGCCTGAAATATTTTTTAGCTTAAAATTCATAGTTTGAAAACTTCTTCCATCAAAATACAAATGTACCATTCAGACTGAGTTTCTACCAGTGTTAATTGACAATCTTCAGTGTTCTATGCTAGGTCTCAAACTGCATCCATGGATATTAAAAATCTAGGAGTGAATAAAAATATATGCTTTAATAAAGTTTATGTTTTCCTATTATAAAATTGTCATGTGTTCATTATATAAAATTTGAAAAATAAAATTTTAATATAGTATATTATACCTCTCTTGACTTTTCTGTTCCTTCCTTAATTTTAAATTTTATACAACCTTTATTTTGCTTTTTTAAAATCTATTTGACAGAACTATAATCATGTTGCATATACATTTTATGAAAATTTAACTATTATTTTAGCTTATGGTTAGGTTACAAATGACTTATCTCATCCTATCACGGCCTCTTCAAAAACATGATGTTTAATTAAAAGTTTTGTTGAGATCATTAGAAACTTACACGGAGTTCTGAGAAAAAATGTGGGATACTCTTTATTGAGTTTCCCCCAATGGTAACAGTTTGGAAAACCATAGTGCAATATTACAATGAGGATTTGCCCTTGACATAGCCCATTGATCTTATTCTCAATTTTACTTATACTTAATTTGTATCTGTGTGCATGTGCATGTAGTTTTATACAAATATATCAGATCAGAAGGTTCCCCTATCCATCACAATCAAGATATTGAACAGCTCCATGACTATCAGATACCTTCTGTCACAACTTTGTAGGCACACCCACCTGCCTCTCCTCTCCCACCTTGAAATTCATTAATCTCTTCTCTATTTCTAAAATTTTCTCATTTCAAAAATAATATATAAATGGAACCATATCATAGTATGTAACATTTTGAAGTTGGCTTTTTTTTTTTTCACTCGCCATGATTCCTTGTAGGTTCATCCAAGTTTCTTTCATGTAACAAATCAATAATTTATTTCGTCTTATTCCTGTGTTGCATTCCATGGCACGTTTGTATCACAGTTTGTTTATTCATTCACCAGTTGAAAGACATCTGTATTATTTCCAGTTTTAGGCTATTACTAATCAAATTTCTATGTCCAGAATTTTGTGTGAACATGAGTTTCCATGTCTCTGGGATAAATGCCCAATAGTACAATTGCTAGATTGTATAACACATGTTTAACTTTATAAGAAATTGCCAAAGTGTTTTCCAGAGTAGCTGTACCATTTTGCATTCTCACCAACAATGAATGAGTGATTCAGTTTCTCTATAGCCTCACCAGCATTTAGTGTCATCTCTAATTTTTATTTTGGTCATTTTGATAGCTATATAGGGATATCTCATTTTGGTTGAATTTGAGAGAGTTTTTAACTTAAAAATTCAGTTTCTCTAATGGTTATCAAGATGTTCATATGATCTGTTTCATCCTGGCTGACTTTTGGTAGTATGTGGTTGTCGAGAAATTGACTTGTTTCTTCTAAGTTGTCAAATATATGTGTATAAAGCCATTTTTGGTATCCCCTTCATGTTTTAATGGCTACAAAATCTGTAGCAATATCCCAGAATGTGACACACTCTATGTAGTGTCTTATAGTAATGGTATTGATTTTGTGTTTCCTCACTTTATTTTTGTCAATCTTGCTAGAAGTTTGTCAAATTTGTTATTTTGAGAACCAGCTACTTTTTTCACTGATTTTTCTCTATTGCTTGTCTTTTCTTGATTTAATTAATTATGGTTCTATTTTTTAAAATTTCCTTCTCTATACTTGTTTTAGGTTTATTTGCCTCTTCCATTTTTAGTTTCCTGAGGTAGGAGTATAGGTTATTCATTGAGATATTACTCCTTTTCTAATGTAAATATTTACTGTTGCAAATTTCCCTTTCACATTTCTTTAGCTGCATTCCACATATTTTGATGTTTTATTTTTACATTTATTTGCTTATATGCATTTGTATTTCTGTTTTTATTAATATTTTTTTATTTTATCATTGTGGGGTACAGTTAAGGGTTAGGTATAAAAATATGCCTTGTGCTGGTATCCTTGTTGATGAGGTGCAACACCCCTCTCCAGACAGATATTGACTACCGTTAATCAAACCTCCCTTCCCTTCCCTGCCCCCTCAATAGTTTCCTGCCACTGTCAATCCCTTTCTTGTAGTATTACAGTAGACCCCCCTTCTCCTGACAGTTTTCTGATACTGCCAATCACCTTCCCACAGCATTATAATTGTTCAAGGTCACCTTATGAGTGAGAACATGTAGAACCCAGTTCTTTTGTTCTGTGATAAATCACTGAGTATGATTGACTCCAAATTCATCCAATTTGCTGCAAAGTTCATATATTTGTCCTTCTTTATGGCTGCATAATATTCCATTGTGTATATGTACCATATTTTTTTATCCAGTCCAACTTCGATGGGCAACATGGTTGGTTCCATGTTTTTGCTCTTGTGAATAGAGCTGCAACAAACATTCGTGTGCAGGTATCTTTTTTGTAGAATGATTTGAGTTCCTCTGGGTATATTCCCAATAGGGGAATTGCTGGGTCAAATGGAAGGTCAGTTTCTGGTTCCTTCAGAAATCACCACACTGTCTTCCAAAGAGGTTGTATCAGTCTCCATGCCCACCAACAGTGTAGAAGTGTTCCTTTTTCTCCACATCCTCACCAGCATCTGCTATTGTTTGTTTTATTAATGATGGCCATTCTTACAATGGTTAGGTTGTATCTCACTGTGGTTTTGATTTGCATTTCTCTAATGATGAGTGAGGCTGAGCATGTTTTCATGTGTCTGTTGGCTGCTCGTATATCTTCTTTTGAGAAGTGTCTATTCATGTCTTTTGCATGGTTGGTTCCATGATCTTGCTATTGTGAACAATGCTGCGATAAACATACATGTGCAGGTATCTTTTTTATAGAATGATTTGAGTTCTTCAGGGTATATTCCCAGTAGGGGGATTGCAGGGTCATATAGAAGGTTGATTTTTAGAGCTTTTAGGAATCGCCCCACTGATTTCCACGGAGGCTGTAGTAGCTTACACTCCCATCAACAGTGTAGAAGTGCTCCCTTTTTGCCACATCCTCTCCAGCATCTGTTATTTTTTGAGTTATTGATGATGGCCATTCTGACAGGAGTTAGGTGGTATCTCAATGTAGTTTTAATTTGCATCTCCTTGATGACTAGTGAGGCTGAACATTTCTTCATGTATCTGTTGGCCGTTCATATGTCTTCTTTTGAGAAGTATCTTCTCATATCTTCTGCCCACTTTGTAGTGGGGTTGTTTGTTTTATTCTTTTCAGTACATTTGAGTTCCTTGTGGATCCTTGATGTTAGGCCTTTGTCAGACATGGAGTTGGCAAATACTTTTTGTGGTCTGTCTGTGATCTGTCTCCCTGCTCTCTTGATGGTTTCTTTGGCTTTGCAGATGACTTTCAGTTTAATGAGGTCCCACTTGTCTATCTTATCTCTTATGACCCATGCATTTCCAGTCTTGCTCAGGAATTGGAAGCCAGTTCCAATTTCCATAAGTGTGTCTCTTGCATTTTTTAAAACTTTTTACTTGACCAATGAATTATTTAGGAGTGTGTTGTTTAATTTTTCCTGTTTAGATAGTTTCCTCCTATTGATTTCAAGTCTGAATCCATGACCAGAGAGCATACTCTATATGATTTCAATTCTTTTAAATTTGTTGAGATTTGTTTTATAGTCCAGGATAGGGTCTATATTAGTAAATGTTCCATGGGCTCTTGGAGCATTCTTCTGCTGTCTGTTGTTTTCTATATATGTCAATTAGAACCCCCTGACTGAGTGTATGTTTCCAATATCCTATGGTCTTGCTGATTTCTATCTAGAAATTCTATTAGTTTGGGAGAGGGGGTCTTGACGTCTTGAACTGTAATTATGAATTTGTCATTTTCTCTTTTCAGCTCTATACATTTTTGCTTCATGTATTTTGAGGCTCTATTGTTTGGCCTATAACCCTTTGGAATCTGTAGGTCTTCCTGGTGAATCAGTCTGCTTTCAAATATAATATTGATATGACCCCTCTTTGTAGTAATTTTCTTTGCTATGAGTCTATTTTAACAGATATTACTATAGCCACCCTTGATTTTCTTTGATTAATGTTTTCCTGATATATTTTTCCATCTTTTTAATCTAGACCTACCTATGTCATTGGATTAGAAATGAATTTCTTGAAAATAGCATATAATTGTGTCATAATGTTTTTATCTATCATATCAATCTGTTTTTTAATTGGTGGTAAATTAAAACAACTTACAATGAAAATAATGATTGATATATCAGTGTTTAAGTTGACTTTTTTCTGTTTTTTTTTTTTTTGTCTCCCTTCCTAAGATTCACTCGAGCATTTTTTTAGGATTTCGTTTGGTTTGATTTGTACTGTTTTTGACTGTATTAATCTGTATAATACTTTTAGCAGTTGCTCTGGGTATTACAATACACATATTGTGGCTTATGACAGTTTAATGGTATCAGTATTTTACTACTTTGAGTGAATAATGGAAACCCTACTGTCATCAAGTCCCTTTACCTTTTTCACTTTATTACATGTCAGTCCTGAGTATCAAATGGTGCTATAATTTTGTTTCAATCACCGGATATGAGTTATATTCCTCATGAGAAAAAGAATATCCTATTGCATGTACTCAGACTTTCTCTTTTCATTGTTCTTTCTTCCATCCTTAAGAACCAAGATGTCTTCTTTATCATTTTCTTTTGTTTAAAAAACTTACTTTAGTGAGTCTTTAAGGGCAGGTCTGCTAGGGATAAATTCTTTTCATTTTCATTTGCATAAGAATATTATTTTTTCCTCATTCCTAGAAGTGTAATTTTGCTGGATATAAATTTGTGACAAGCGGTTCTTTTTTTTTTCAGCACTCGAAAAATATTCTGCACTTTTTTTTCTACCTTGCATAGGTTCAGCTGAGAAATTTAGTCATTAGGATTGATGTTTCCTTGTATGCAATGTGTTACTTCTATTGATTTTTTTTTTTTTTTGAGTTGGAGTCTCACTCTTGTCACCCAGGCTGGAGTGCAGTGACGCTGCGGGGCTCAGGCAATGGTCTTTTTATTAAACCTTTTTTTTCTTTTCCTTCAGTTTGTGGAAGCTTAGTTTTGTCTAAGAATACATTGTCTCTTACAGCTGCGCCTTGAAAGTGACATTTCTGCTTACCTTTTCCTGGCCAAAGTAAGTCACATGACAAAGCCTGCTGTTTTGAGGAAGTATGATCCTTCCACGGGCAGGGGTATTGCTGGCAAGGTAGAGAACACCTGGAGGTTTGATAATAAAGTATAACACACTCACTATCCCCGAAACTACTTGTTGCTCTGAAATCTACAGGGCCCTAGACACTCCTGATCCATTTGGGAAATTGCTCTATGGCCCCAGACCCAGCAGGACACAGAGCTTTTCTTGAAGCTGTCTGCTTGCTCTTTTCTTTCTGAGGTGAACACTCAGCCAGTGGAGTAGATGTTGGCTGCCAATGTGGTGCCAGACCCCAATATGATAGACGGCTTCTTTGTTTTGTTTACTCTTCTAGGCCGAGTGATGAATTCTCCTTCTAATCAGGTTCTGTGTTTCTCACTTCTACAATGCACCAGCCATGCTAATGAATGATTCACTGAAGTTAGTGGCTAAGATACAGCATGCTGCATCCGGCTCTGCCTTTGTTATACCAAGTCATGCCCTCACTATCTCCCAAACACAAATTGAGTTCTGGAGTATGGCATGGATAGATGATGAAGTGTACAACACCTTGGGTAATTTGTTCATAGTAATTCAGGCCAGTATATTCTGTCAAGTCTGCCACTGAATATATTTGGTTAACTTGCCGAGGGAGGCTGATCCTTGGGGGCAGCCCTCTGAGACTGATCACTGCACAGTCCTGAGAGTTCCCAGGACTGCATCCAAGAGACCAGAGAGTGCTGGTGCTTTTGCCCTGGATCCAGAGGAAACTTCAGATACAGAGGGATCCTAGAAGCTAACTCCAAGGAAACTCACCCCCTTGATGTTCTCAAGCCCCATAACCATGACTGGAGAACAATTTAATTGACCACAGAGTATAAATTTTCTTTTTTGATCAGGGCCATGTATTTTTTTAATATTAAATGCAAGACCAGGCAAAAAGTCAGATGATTAGAGTTTCAAACCATATCACTTCTCACTGAACCTGTGCTTCAAGATGGATCTTAAAAATGGGGCAGACCTAGCCAGGCTCGGTGGCTCAGCCTATAATCCCATGCTTTGGGAGGCTGAGGTGAGTGGACTGCCTGAGCCGGCGTGTTCGAGACCCACCTGGGCAACTTGGCGAGATCTCATCTCTGCAATAAATCAAAAAAATAAAATTAGCCAGGCGTGGTAGCATGCATCTGTAATTCCGGCTACTTGGAAGGCTGAGGCGGAAGGATCGCTGGAGCCCAGCAGGTCGAGGCTGCAGTGGCCAGGAGCGGCCACTGCACTCCAGTCCGGGTGACAGAGTGAGACTCCAACTCAAAAACAAAATGGGGCAGACTTGGGGACAAGTCATCCTAGGATCTTAGTTACAGGGGCAAATGACTTCACCTTGCTATGTGGTTGATTTTCTTATGGGTAACAGCATAATCCAAAGTTGTGAATATCTAAAGGGTTTGAGGGTGTTATTTGGGGAAGTGTTGGTACCATAGATGAGAGAGCCCAGCCATGAAATATAGGTAGAAGCGAAGCTCAAAGTCAGTTGGGCAGAAGAGATATGGTCACAAAATTGATTCATTTATACCTCAGTGATGAATGAGAGTCCATGTCACTTGAGATGCAGGCTAAGTCAGATCTCCCATCCCAGTACTCACCTGTAAACCAGGCATGGCCTTGAATAGTCAAGGGCACACTGAGAATAACTAGCATTAAGATTAGGACTCTGTGGATAACAGCTGCCCAGTATGTACAACATTCAAGATGTATTCCCTGTGGGAGAAAATTGATCTGGGTTAGACTTGGCTTCCAGGATATAAAACACACTGAAGTTAACTAACCTATACTGGCAAGGAACCTGAACTTTTAGAACTTTGCTATAAGCAACAAATGAACCAGCCATAGAAACAGTAAAAGAATGTTGGTAAAGGTGTACCTGGCTATAGTTAATTCATTTTCCACATAACTTAGCTTGATCAAGGATTGTTTGTCAGGAACAGAGACGTACTTGTGTCACCTTAAGGAATGAAATTTTCAGCTGGAAAAAATTTCAGCCTAAAAACTTGAAAATGCAAGAAGTACCTTTCTTTGTTTTCTGAAATAATTAATCTCTCCCCCAAGTCCCCAGTCTTCCAATGGTGTGAGAAAACCTAGCTATCGCCAACTCTTCCTGCAGGGCACTCCTTCCTGGGGTACAGTATTATTCTTATGTTGCATGAAGGTATCGATGGGATGGACTTTGGCTTTTAGTTTCTGGACTTCATAGGTTGTTGTTGAAATGTCATTGTGTCTGCCCACATGACCTTTAGATTTAGGGATTCTCTATTACTTTGTTTTTATGCTTCCAGTGAGATTGCCCCCATCCCACCCACCTACTCACATTGTGGAGCCAATTTCTTTCTGGAGCCTAGCTGCTTTCTTGCTGGTGTGACTGGAAGCAGAGACTAGGTTTTCTCTTTTGGGCCACAACCGGTGCACTCCTGCATTCTTATTCTCTCCCTCTATATTCTCCCCTCCAAGACTAGAGAAATGTCTTGGATTACACATCTGCTCTTCTTTCCTCAAATCTGACAATACCTCGGACATTAAAAAAATTACAGGGAGTCAGCGGCAAGATGGCGACCGGGCAACCCGGTGTCTGAAGCCCTCTACAAGGGAGATCTGCAGTGGGTCTCTGACTCTCGCCCCGGGAGGCTGGGGACCCCAGCATTGCAGCCTGCTCTTCAGACAGAGCTCGGCCATCACTATCGCTGGAACGTCGCAAGGACTGGACAGTTTTACTGCATTGCACTGTCCCGTGGCTGCCGCAGCCCCTCCCCCCACCAGCGCTCCCATCGCTGCCGCCGCCGCCGCCGCGGCCTCGGGCACGGGTA
>NW_007139490.1:0-2525 GCF_000164805.1 Carlito syrichta | reverse complement strand
ATGAATGATTCACTGAAGTTAGTGGCTAAGATACAGCATGCTGCATCCGGCTCTGCCTTTTTTATACCAAGTCATGCCCTCACTATCTCCCAAACACAAATTGAGTTCTGGAGTATGGCATGGATAGATGATGAAGTGTACAACACCTTGGGTAATTTGTTCATAGTAATTCAGGCCAGTATATTCTGTCAAGTCTGCCACTGAATATATTTGGTTAACTTGCCGAGGGAGGCTGATCCTTGGGGGCAGCCCTCTGAGACTGATCACTGCACAGTTAGAGTTCCCAGGACTGCATCCAAGAGACCAGAGAGTGCTGGTGCTTTTGCCCTGGATCCAGAGGAAACTTCAGATACAGAGGGATCCTAGAAGCTAACTCCAAGGAAACTCACCCTCTTGATGTTCTCAAGCCCCATAGCCATGGCTGGAGAACAATTTAATTGACCACAGAGTATAAATTTTCTTTTTTGATCAGGGCCATGTATTTTTTTAATATTAAATGCAAGACCAGGCAAAAAGTCAGATGATTAGAGTTTCAAACCATATCACTTCTCACTGAACCTGTGCTTCAAGATGGATCTTAAAAATGGGGCAGACCTAGCCAGGCTCGGTGGCTCAGCCTATAATCCCATGCTTTGGGAGGCTGAGGTGAGTGGACTGCCTGAGCCGGCGTGTTCGAGACCCACCTGGGCAACTTGGCGAGATCTCATCTCTGCAATAAATCAAAAAAATAAAATTAGCCAGGCGTGGTAGCATGCATCTGTAATTCCGGCTACTTGGAAGGCTGAGGCGGAAGGATCGCTGGAGCCCAGCAGGTCGAGGCTGCAGTGGCCAGGAGCGGCCACTGCACTCCAGTCCGGGTGACAGAGTGAGACTCCAACTCAAAAACAAAATGGGGCAGACTTGGGGACAAGTCATCCTAGGATCTTAGTTACAGGGGCAAATGACTTCACCTTGCTATGTGGTTGATTTTCTTATGGGTAACAGCATAATCCAAAGTTGTGAATATCTAAAGGGTTTGAGGGTGTTATTTGGGGAAGTGTTGGTACCATAGATGAGAGAGCCCAGCCATGAAATATAGGTAGAAGTGAAGCTCAAAGTCAGTTGGGCAGAAGAGATATGGTCACAAAATTGATTCATTTATACCTCAGCGATAAATGAGAGTCCATGTCACTTGAGATGCAGGCTAAGTCAGATCTCCCATCCCAGTACTCACCTGTAAACCAGGCATGGCCTTGAATAGTCAAGGGCACACTGAGAATAACTAGCATTAAGATTAGGACTCTGTGGATAACAGCTGCCCAGTATGTACAACATTCAAGATGTATTCCCTGTGGGAGAAAATTGATCTGGGTTAGACTTGGCTTCCAGGATATAAAACACACTGAAGTTAACTAACCTATACTGGCAAGGAACCTGAACTTTTAGAACTTTGCTATAAGCAACAAATGAACCAGCCATAGAAACAGTAAAAGAATGTTGGTAAAGGTGTACCTGGCTATAGTTAATTCATTTTCCACATAACTTAGCTTGATCAAGGATTGTTTGTCAGGAACAGAGACGTACTTGTGTCACCTTAAGGAATGAAATTTTCAGCTGGAAAAAATTTCAGCCTAAAAACTTGAAAATGCAAGAAGTACCTTTCTTTGTTTTCTGAAATAATTAATCTCTCCCCCAAGTCCCCAGTCTTCCAATGGTGTGAGAAAACCTAGCTATCGCCAACTCTTCCTGCAGGGCACTCCTTCCTGGGGTACAGTATTATTCTTATGTTGCATGAAGGTATCAATGGGATGGATTTTGGCTTTTAGTTTCTGAACTTCATAGGTTGTTGTTGAAATGTCATTGTGTCTGCCCACATGACCTTTAGATTTAGGGATTCCCTATTGCTTTGTTTTTATGCTTCCAGTGAGATTGCCCCATCCCACCTACCTACTCACATTGTGGAGCCAATTTCTCTCTGGAGTCAAGCTGCTTTCTTGCTGGTGTGACTGGAAGCAGAGACTAGGTTTTCTCTTTTGGGCCACAGCTGGTGCACTCCTGCATTCTTATTCTCTCCCTCTATATTCTCCCCTCCAAGACTAGAGAAATGTCTTGGATTAAACATCTGCTCTTCTTTCCTCAAATCTGCCAATACCTCTGACATTAAAAAAATTACAGGACAAGAAGAGGTGAATGGCTGGTAACTTTGGTCTTCCACTCAGGTGCCTTGCTCTCTTGGGCCAATAAGCATAGAGCTAATTTCCATGAAGGGAAAGAGAAAAATGGAGGAATATATAAATATATATATATACAATCCCCAAATAATATCTATAGATATATAGATCTATAGCCACACCTTCATTTTTGTCTACAACTACATCTAGGTCTATGTACTCATAAAGTAGGTGTTTGTATATTCTTTTAAACATATACTTTAGCTTTGTGTGACTTTTAATAGAAATAGCATCATGCTGTATGCATTGTTGTGAAACTTACTTTTTCATTTAACAGTATATATTGAAGATATTCTTATATAAACACATATAAAA
>NW_007139489.1:1555-2746 GCF_000164805.1 Carlito syrichta | reverse complement strand
GGTTAGAATATTCCACATTTTTACGATGTGTTGTTCAGGGTCACCTGGAAACATGGATTACAGTTCCCAGGTACTAAATGTGAATCTTCCTATTGATATCCAATCAACTGGAATTCTACATTCATCAGGATATATACCAAATATTGCTGAGAATGAAGCAGGAATCTGCATAATGGGAGTCCCCATATACGGGAAACTACATGGTCTCTTTCTACAGAAGTATACAGAATATGGGTTACATGAGTCCTCAAATTCCAAAAATCTACAAGGAGTCTTACTGAGGGAGAAAAATATTAGGGATTTGAAGCACAAATCTGGGGAATGGGAGTCTTCATATACAGGAAACTTCATGGCATTTTGCTAAGGACTAATAAGGAATCTGGGTTACACATGTCCTCAGTCCTAAGAATTTACAGGACACCTTTCTAAGGGCTAAACAAGAATCAGGGTTTCGAAGCAGGAATTTGGGTAATGGGAGTCTTCATATACAGGATGCTACACAGCCTCTTGCTAAGAAAAAATAAGGAATCTGGTTGTCACGAGTCCTCAATGCCAAAAGTCTACTGGGCCTCTTGCTAAGGGCACCTTTCTAAGGGTTAAACAAGAATCAGTGTTTCGAAGCAGGAATCTGGGCAATGGGAGTCTTAATTTACAGGAAACTACACAGCCTCATGCAAAGAACAAATAAGGAATCTGGTTTTCATGTGTCCTCAATGCCAAAAATCTACTTGTCATCTGGCAAAGGGTTAAACAAGAATCAGGATTTTGAAGCAGGAATCTGGGGAATGGGAGTCCTCATATACAGTAAGAATAAAGAATCTGGGTTACACAAGTCCTCAATTCAAAAAATGTACAGGGCTTCTTGCTAAGGCCTACAAGAATCTGGGCTTCGAAGTTTTCAGAGCTGCTTCCTAAGTGCATATCATGGATTAGTCATTCCAGAAGTCCAGCAACATTCTGATCCTCTAATGCCAAGTTCCAGGATACAAATAATCATCTCGGATTTTGGAAAGTAAGCCCTGAGTTCAGGGTTACCACGTACTCCAGAAACTTCTGGTAGATAAGTTATTCGGAATTAGGACCTTGGGTTTAGATGTTGCACCATGTTTAGAAGGTATTTTTAGGAGGGCACCAGCGTCTTGGTTTCCAAGTCCACAGGAACACTCTGGAGTCTATCTATTGGGAGTCCCA
>NW_007139489.1:0-433 GCF_000164805.1 Carlito syrichta | reverse complement strand
ACAAGTCCATTGGGTTCCTCGGGACAACAAAGGGCAGATTTCAGGACCCAAAGAATCTTACCGCCATATTTGTAGGTAACTCTTGTCTAAAGATGTACCTTGTAATCCTAAAACTTCCCTTTGTCCTTCTATTCGGATAGGGGCCTGGTGTTTTGAGGTTACCAAATATTACGTACTTTTAAGTGTAATCAGGATTCATGGATTCCACCTCCCTAGGAAACTTCTGGGCATATGTCTATTTGCATACAGAGTTTTGGGATAGACATCACGAGGGAAAGTCAGGGCATCTAGCTAAGATTGAAAAGGAATACGGTTCTAGGAGTTCTCATTCGCCAGAATCTACAGAGCCTCTTGATAAAGATTAGTCAGCAACCTGGGTCTCTATGTCCCTACATTTTTCAGAGCTACTTACTCCGTGAAAACCATAAATCTG
>NW_007139488.1:0-723 GCF_000164805.1 Carlito syrichta | reverse complement strand
TTATATTATGCATAGTCATATTTATGCTTAACTTGTGTTTTTTGTCTCACCTACTAAATGATAAGTTCCTTGAAGACAGAAAACCATAGCTTATATAACTGGATTTCAGTCCCCATGGTCATTCATATAGTCATTTGTTCAGCAACTATTGAATGACCATAACTGTATTAAAGACTAAAACAGAAATATGCATTCTATTTCCCATAATTGATGACTATTTATCTCAGATTAACCCTTCTGCTGAGAAAAAATAGCAAAAACATATTTTTAAAATCCACACTTTCCAAAAGCACCAAATAGATAACCAAATAATAAGAAATTTCCCAGAGAAAATCTGAAAGAAGATGAAATTCTTATGCTCAAATCTCTTGCTCTAATGACATTACCCTCTCTAGAAGAAATAACTGTGAAACTGTGTTTATATTAAATAAGGGAGAAAAGTCTTTCAGGGAAGAAGAAACAAGACTTAAAGCTCAGGTCCACCAAAGTTTAAGACTCAGATAAACCACCAGCCATTTTATGATATAATCCCCCAAGGTTATCCCTTAAGGTTAAGGACCAGGCCTTCAAAAGTCTTAAACCCCAGTGCCTCATAATCTGGATTGTGTAGGGAAACTGAAACCTTGAATTTGTATTAAGATAGTCCCACATTGGTAACTTCTCCAAAATCCTAGCAGACACAAATTAAAATATATTCTTATAGGAGATACTGGCATCTTATGT
>NW_007139487.1:0-979 GCF_000164805.1 Carlito syrichta | reverse complement strand
GGGGTGAGTGTAGGTATGCTGAGATGAGAGACAAGAAAGGTAGACAGAGACCTATGACCTGTTTAACTAGATGTTTCAGATTTTACCTCCATGATTTGATATAGTTGATGTAGTTAACCAAGGCTGACTTTGCTAAATCCTTATTTCAGAGTTCACATGTCCACCTAATCACTGGCATAGTGGTTGAGACCCCCTGTTATTCAGTCAATGTGGTAGACTTTGCCTGACATAGTGAGAGCTTTCCATAAACAATTGCTTAACTATTGTCCAAAATGTTGGCTCCATTCCTAAGTCAGCAATTAGTATCCTGTATCATAAAGAGTAGTCAGACACCTGCATCCCAGAACTTGTGAAGGGATAGCTAAATTGGTCTTGTGAAGAGCAACCTATTTTTCTTCTAGCTTACATAACCCAAACACTAGACACTTAAAAGGAGTTTCATGTAAGGAGTCCCTGATGGAGGAAAGATATCAACCTATGAATGGTGGTGGGGATCTGATTTTAATTTCAGACAAGTAAGGGAAACCAAGATAATTAATTAGAAAGACTGGAAGTAGCTCCAAGAAGGGATATTTGTATCTTAATTCTTACCTAACACACACTGTGTCAGACACTAAATAAGCACTTTATACTAACATGTAATTCTCACAGCAACTATACCAGATTGATATTTTAGCTTTTTCATTTTATATATGGACACTGAGACTTGATCAAGGTCATATGACAACAAATGAAAAGCTTGAGATTTTTTTTTTTTTTTGAGTTGGAGTCTCACTCTGTCACCCAGACTGGAGTGCAGTGGCCGCTCCCGGCCACCGCAGCCTCGACCTGCTGGGCTCCGGCGATCCTTCCGCCTCAGCCTTCCGAGTAGCCGGAATTACAGGCATGTGCTACCACACCCGGCTGATTTTTTAATTTATTGTAGAGATGAGTCTCGCAGCCCAGGTGGGTCTCGAACCCGCGGGCTCAGCAATCCACT
>NW_007139486.1:41868-44309 GCF_000164805.1 Carlito syrichta | reverse complement strand
AAGATACCACCTTACTCCAGTCAGGATGGCCATCATTAATAACTCAAAAAAGCAACTGATGTTGGAGAAGATGCAGAGAAAAGGCAACACTTCTGCACTGTTAATGGGAGTGCAAATTAAAGGTTTACTTTTAAAAGTTTAGTTTTAAAATATTTAAATATTCTCACCACATGCACGTGCACGCACACACACACACATACACACACAAAATGGTGACCATGTGAGATACATTAGTTTGATTATAGTACTCATCTCTCTATGTACACAAATATCAAAATGTCACATTGTACACCTTAAATATATATTTATACCTTATATAAATATACCTTATTATACCTTAATAAAAGTGAAAAAAATTTAAAAGTGAAAACAGTTTACCTTAAAAACCAAGTTGCCTCTTAAACAGATATTATTTAAAGAGAAAAAATGGTTCAGTAGAAATTACAGCTGCCAAATCAATGATGATAATTACTTTCAGAATGATTGTAATTATGAAAGTTGATGTCTAAAACTACTAGTTTCCAATAGAGAGAAAAAAAAACTAAAAGTCTTACAGGTAAAGATCAGTTGTCTTTCCAAATTATTTATACAATTTAAGATACATACACACACACCAACAACAACAACTGTAGAAAGTAACAGTAGTCAATAAAAGTTACAGAGTTGCAAATAAGCAATTAATATGTGAACTGATTATATTTTTATATTACATCTAAATCCAAAAAGAATTTAAGGTCTGATGGTATGAAAGAATATATACACTTTCTCAGATACATATATGTATATGTGTTTTCATATATACATATGTGTCTACAAATCTCACATATACATATATAGATAGTTTTTAAAATCAAGTATATATAGAATAAAGCTAGAAAGTTATCATTTAAGGATTGGGAAATTAATAAATGGAAGAAAAATTAAATGGAATAAAACAAAATACCAACCTTTGAGCATCTAAAGTCACACTGAAACTTTTTTTACAGCTCCAACACACATATAGATTATAGATATGGTATAAGTATATATATGCATATATATGTATATATATGTATACAAATATCAGTGTGTGTATGAGTAAAATGACTATATAAAATTAGAAATTTTTCAAAGAGCAAAAGCTCTTCTCTTCACTCTCCCAATATGCTGACATTTATCAAAAGAAGACCCTGATCGATATGTTTTTATGCAGTAAAGTCTGCTATGTTATTACTTAAAATTGAAATAGAATAGCAGTATTTTACTGAGCTTTCTGGTAAATTAAACTTTTCACTATAAGTAAAGTTTGCCTCAGGAGATCAACTCTCTGAGACCAGCAGAATAGACCCAAAAAGGCATAGTTATTTAAACATTTACATCAAGTATGTTTCCTGGTATTTTCTATGCCATAATTCATGCATAAGAAACCTATAGACTATAATAAATATGATCAACATTTACTCTTTTACTAATTTTTAAAGTTAAGAAAATGAGAAGGTAAATCTGAGACTGAAAAAAATTGTGATATATACATTTTATAAAGAATTCATATCCAAAATATATGTACAACTCCCACAAATCACAAAATGGCAGACAAAACATTTTTTAAAGGCACAAGACTAGAACAGATCACAGAGATAAGTGATCAATAAGATTTTAATATATCTGGGGTAGTCTTCATCTCTCCTTCTTTATTGAAGTACTCTTGGTTGGTCACTTGCTTTGTTTTTACTTTCAGCACTCTCTATATATTATCTTACTCTCTCCTGTCCTGCAAAGTTTCTACTGAAAATCTGCTGATAGTCTATGGTAGTTCCTTTGCATGTGAGGAACCTCTTCTTCTCTTGCTGCTTTCAAATTATCTCTTTATTTTTGTTTACTTAATTGTGTACATATATTTTAGATGCACAAAGTGATGTTTGAGACATGTGTGTATGTATGTGTGTGTGTGTGTGTGTGTGTGATTACTACAAATAAATTAACATATTTTCTCACATAATCTCCCTTTTGTTTGCTGAGAAGCACAAGATCACCTAAAAATCTATTCTGTTACCAAAAATCTAAATACTATATAATATTATTAACTATAGTCCTCATGCTGTACATTGCATATCTAAACTTGTTTACCCTACATATCTGTAACTTTGCATCCTTTGATTTACACCTCCACATTTTCTCTCCTCATCAATCCTTCAATTCTGGTAATCACTGTTTCATATCTTATCGCTGTGTATTTACTTTTCATTTTAGAATCTACATAAAGTGAGACAATTCCGTACTTTTCTTTCCATTTCTGGCTCATTTCACTTAGCATAAGATTCTTTGTTTTTGATTTTTGATAGCTTGATTATAATGTTTCTTTTTTTAAAGTCAATATTTTTTATTATGATATTGTGGGGTACAGTTAAGGGTTAGGTATACAAATATGCTTCGTTCAGGCCCCCTTGTTGATAACAGGTGTC
>NW_007139486.1:41217-41479 GCF_000164805.1 Carlito syrichta | reverse complement strand
CTATCTTTTTTATAGAGTGATTTGAGTTCTTCAGGGTATATTCCCAGTAGGGGGACTGCAGGGTCATATGGGAGGTTGATATTTAGAGCTTTTAGGAGTCGCCACACTGCTTTCAACAGAGGTTGCACTAGTTTACACTCCCACCAACAGTGTTCCCTTTTCACCACAGCCTCTCCAACAACTGTTATTTTTTGAGTTATTGATAATTGCCATTCTGACTGGAGTTAGGTGGTATCTCAGTGTGGTTTTGATTTGCATCTCC